>NC_140592.1:559378340-559608340 GCF_964204655.1 Triturus cristatus | reverse complement strand
TCGGACGATGCATACAAAAAATATACTCAGCTATGGGCACTGATATTAACTTAGGTCTGCAACGCAGCTGCTAAAGGCTGTGTACCTAACACATGGACTGATAGTATAATCGTCCCCATTTTTAAAAAAGGCCATAGGGGGATGCAAGATGCTACCGTCCCATATCCCTTCTATTCATCAGTAAAGATCATGGTGCGAATAGTCCTTAGAAGACAAGAGGCCTGGGCCACTGATAGTAATATCCTAACAGATTCTCAATATGGTTTAAGGGGGAGATGGGAACAGTGTATAAATTTGAATTCAATCATTGGTAAATATACGTTAGACAAGGAAGAACACATCCACTTATATTTTGCCTACCTAAGTTCTGCCTTCAATTCTGTAAACCTCGCTAAATTGTGGGAAGCAATGATTGATAGGGATGCCCCAGATGACATTGTCTCATTTCTATCCTAGATTTACGCAAGAATAACATCTAGCATAAGGTATGGGAGGGAAGGAGAGTGCACCCCTAGCTCTAATGTGTCCAGGGGAATAGGACAAGGTTGTGTTATTACATTTTTGCTTTTCCTATTCTATAATAATGTGATAGACAAATTCCTCCAATAATTGAATACGGATGCCCCAAAAGTAGGTTCCCATCCAACTCCGTTGCTCCTGTATGCAGACAATGCAGTTTTAATATCTAGAACTGCAAATGGACTACAACAACTGGTTGAAACTTTCACCTCATACATGGAGCAAAGAGATTTCAAATTAAATTTCACCAAGATGTTTGTGATGGTCTGCGGATGGGGTAGGGTTAAGAAAAAGATCCACTGTGTAGGGGAACACAATCTATGGAAGTCAAAAGTTTCTCCTACTTAGGCATTTTATTCTCCCAAAATGGCAACTTGGACCCCCACATAGATTAGACTAGACTCAAATTAAAGTGATCTATGGAGGCTATTTTTAGATTTAGTAATAAGATTGGCAGTAGACCTACTCGTGAGTTGCTTAAATTATATGGCAGTAGTAACTTATGCAGTATGGGGGTAATGCCAGTATAAACATACTACACACCTGTGAAAATTAATTTTTCTGTCGTATGCTGGCAGTACCAAGGCCCATATCCGTATATCTCCTACACAAAGAATTGGACGCACCATATGTAGCCGATTTAATACAAGCCAGAGCTTTATGCGCTTGGCATAACATATGGTGCAAGGAGGGAACACAGTTTACCAGGGATATAATTAAGGATTGCTTAGCACTGGAAAACTTTAATAAAATCCCATTGTTAGGGTATATGGATAAGCTACTGAAGGAAATCGATATAGACTTAGCAGTGATAAAAGCCACAGAAATACTGCAATATGGGAAAAATGGAAAAAAAAATCTATACAGAGAACCAAAGCCAGGAAAGAGCTAATAGAGAAGAGAAAAAAACCAAGTGCGATAAGATATTTGGCTAGTATAACGCTGTCTGGTCTACCTGAATATTTAGGTAAAGTTACAAATATCCTGGACAGATTTAATCTGACAAGGTTACGACTGGGTACTATGCATGAACTGGTGGCTTTCCCAAGATATGAAGGATGGCAGAAAATAGTTCACAGTTGCCCATATGATGGGAACATCAGGCAGTCCACATTGCAGTTTATGCTCTTCTGTGACTTATCAAGATTTGAGGCAAATATTTTTACGGCCAATTTTTATGACAAAGAAACTCTTCATTTATAAGGATACCATGAACTTTATATGTACCTTTGATAATGAATTAGCATGTCAAGCTGTGTTTGGATTTATAAGCAGGGCTATAGAAAGAAGGAAATTGCTTGCATTTCTAGACAATTTATCCTATGGAGCCGATTGATAGGTGATTTTAGACTTAATTTTTTTAAATTTCAAGAAAAGAAGAGGATCTATTGAAAGAGTTTGACTTCTATGTATGATATATTTTTCATTTATTGCAATTTTGTGGATATTCTGAACATTTACGGATCGATAAAAAGACTGAATAAAGTTATTATGATGATAATTCATTGTATTACAAGGCCGTTATTGTATTACAAAGCTGTACTATAAAAGAGGACATAAAAAAAACATAATTCATGTTGCTATAAGTTCCTGCTAAAAAAACAAAGTGCAAGTGCCATAAGATTACAGAAAAAAAGCATTAGCCATCCCAATCTCCACAATAATACATTTTGAACAGCAATACTATACATCCCTCCTTTTAATCCCCTATTTGATTAAATACCTTCCACCTGCTGGAGCCTAACCATTCTGCCAGAGGCTCCCAAATTTTCTTCCCTTTTGACCTGGCCCTCTTTCCCTTACGCTGATAAAGTGCAGTCTCTAGACTGAAAATTGAGAAAAATGTGCCTTGCCGCTGCTGCTACTGCCAGAGGATCCAGCCATGCTGAGGCAATGCATATTCGGCAAAATACCATCGCAATAAATATTAAAGGCTCCCTCGCAAGGAAAAGTCGAAGAAACGTCTACCCCGAAAAGCATCATTTGAGGAGTTAGTACCAGTCTAATATTTATAATATCTCCCAAAAATGTGGACATTTGAGTAAATCCAATTGTGGGTAGGTACAGAACATATGGATCAAATCAGCTGCAAAGACCCGACATGTAGGGCAATTTACCCCATCTGTGCCTCCCCAATTTGCTATCTTTGAGGGAGTAAAATGTAAGTCGAAAATGGTTTTATAATGTTGGCTCTGTAAACCTGTGGAGCAAAGTACGGTGCAACTTAACTCCAAAGATTCAAAGAAACTAAGATCATCTTATTCAAGTTTTTGCTTCCATTTGCCATTATATTTCTCTAGATCTGTCAACTACAAACAGATCCAAAAGTGGTATCCTTACAAATCCAGCCTGCCCCCGGTTTTCTTCTGTATAAAATCACAGATTTGCAGATATTAAAAAAATCCCAATGGCTCAGATCAAACCTAGACCGAAGCTCATCTAATCATGCCTCTCTCTGACCCCAAAAGAGGTCTGCGGGTTTTACAAGACCTTGCCTCTCCCATTTTAACAGATAGGCATCCTGAAAAATTTCTGACAAAAAAGGATTCCTCTGTACAGGAGTATACCAATTCAATCTCCCTAAGCCTACTTTTTTCCTGAATGCCACCCAGTTTTTATAGGCTGCCCCCAGGACCTTAAACCAGACTTTCTTTTAGTAGCTGTGTTCTAGCAACCTCAACAGACATCCCTTAGCATCAGATCCTATTAATAACTCATAGATGGAAGGAACACCCGGTATCACTTCATGTACTCCATCATTACTTCCCATTAGGACTCTCATATGTTGAAGAGCAGTGGGCAACTGGTATCATTTAAAATTCGGGAGAGCCCATCCCCCTCTATTCCTCGGCAAAGTCAGGTATTTAATTGCCTTCCGAGTCTTACCATATGACCATATAAATCTACAGGACAAGGCATCTATAGCTCTGAACCAAGCATTTTCAAATTTCAACGGGATAGTACGGAAAAGATGTTAAATCTTAGGTAAAAACAACATTTTCAAGAAATTGCAAAGGCCCACAATGATGACCACGAGATTATTCCATCTCTCGAAATCCTGTTTTGCTTTACAAAAGTATCGGACCAAAATTGTTCTTATGCAACTGATCTAAGTTTGAACCAATCTTTATATCTAGATAGACCGCCTGCTCAACCACTCTCAAGTCCTGAGTATTAATAAAACAATGTGCCACCAGTTGTGTCTTATGCCTATTAAGCAAATATCCAGAGACTTTGCCAAACTCATCAGCCTCCTCCTCTACTGTTTGTAGGGCGGTATCCAGATCAGCCGTAATTACTGCGATATCATCCCCATAGGCTAAGATTTTCATCTCCCAGCTGTGGCATTTTACTGATGCGATAGCTGGATTCGCTTCCAGCCTATGGATGAAAGGGATTAATATATAATTAAGGCTCCCTGTTTTCCGTTTTTACTGATTTTTACAGATAAATACAGACAGAAAACCATTTATTTTCCTGTCTGTATTTATTTTTAAATGTGGATAAAAACGGAAATTGGGTTGTTTTTGAGTGATTTTAAATGCTGTCAATCATGACTGACAGGCCAATAGCTGTACAGTTTGACAGGCAAGGTGATTAAAAAAAATAAGGATTTTAGTAAAGAGCTTTAAAAAGCAGTAGATTTGCACAACCTTGATACCAAAATTTACATCTTTTCTTACAAGTGCGTATTTTACTGTCTGAGTGTGTATTTATCATTGAAACCTATCGGGCTTTCAGGTACGAGTGCACATTAACTGATTAAATAAATGCATAAATATACACATTTCAGCTTAATTTTTTCACAAAACCTAAAATAGATGTGGATAAATACAGGTAAAATTAGAAAAAAATAAATATGGATAAATACAGACGGAAATGACAAAAATATAAATACCATAAAACCGGGAGCCCTATATATAATGTAAACAATAGGAGAGAGCTGGGACACCCTTGCCTGGTTTCTCTCTCGATGCAGATTAGACCCAATTGACCTCCCATCATCTGCAGCCGGGCATCTGGTTTATCATAAAGAGCCTATGCTACCTTCATAAATCGTATCCCCAGCCCCAATGATCCCATGAGCTTTCAGAGATACTCGCACGTGGCACTGTATGCCTATTTGGCATCCAACAGGGCCACAGCCATGGGCTCATTTGTGACCTTGGCTGCGTCGAAGAGTGTAATCGCTCTACAAATATGGTCGGTGGTACTCCTGCCTGGTATAAAAATGTGTTGATTGGGTGATACCATTTTAGCAATGATTCGACCAAGCTGAGTGCCTAAAATCTTAGAAAATGCCTTCGCGTCACTATTAAGATAATTGGACAATATGATTCTGGATCACTAGGAAAATTGTCTTTCTTTAAAAAGACCACAATATTTGCAACAGACAAGAAGTAAGGAGCTCTACCACCTCTCTGTACCTGCACAAAGAGCTCTAGCATGTCCGATATTAAAGCTGTGCAAAAAAACTTTATAGAACTCTAATGGGATTGGATCAGTCCCACATGCTTTCCCAGATGGTAATGCTTTCAAAGCTGTTTGGGTATTCTAAATTGTGACAGTCGACCCCAGCATATCCTGATCCTCCTGAGAGATTGTCTCCAAAAACATCGAGGCCACCACCTGCTCTATCCTCTGATCATCTTCTTGAGGCCGAGTAAGATATAATCTTTCATAGGACTCCCAAAAAGTGTCCCGAATATTCTCAGGGTCCGAAACTAAGCCACCTCCAGCGTCCCTTATTTCCTTAATAATATCCAGCTGCCACCTTCTGGCGAGTACACACTGCTAGAAGATATCCCACCCGTTCATTGTATTCATAACACTCCTGCCTCCTGGCAAGACATTTCTCTGCAATTTACTTGACTGTAATTTCATTAATTGCCGTCTTGGCAAGTGCTATTTGGTGCTAGGCTATATCAGGGTTAGACACTCATTATTGCAGTAACCAGCAGAGCCTCTGCGTTAGTGAGATCCTGGTATAGTTGTATAAAAATCAGCTGACTCTGCTTCTGACGATTCAAACTATATTTAAGGGTTTCTCCATGTAACCCTGCCTTGAATGCATTCCACACCACCCACAAAGGGGCACTTCCTCTATTTATTTAGAAAATCTGGGATCCATGCACTCATATGTGCAATATAGATAGGATATGACAGAAGACCTCTTTCAAAGGACCAGCTAGTGGCTTTCCTAGTAATCCCCTCCAAGGCTAGCTCAATTATTAGAAGGTTGTGGTCAGACATCACTTTGAGTACCCTTCAATAAAATCGGTATCAGAAAGAAATAATATAGCCGGGCAAAAGATCTTTGGGGGGTTTGGGAGTAATACGTATGACCTGGATCTGGTGCCCGTAATTTCACCCATGCCTCCACTAAGCCTATCTCCTTTTCTTAACTAAGAAGGGCCTTAAACACCCGGGGTTTCCAACCTGCATAGTTACGAGCTGTACCCCAGAAATGACTCCCAGATCAGTTAAGATTAAAATCACAACATAGGGGGCAGGCCATACAGACAGTTCCAGAGCTAGAAAATCAAAAATACCTGTGTCATCTAAAATCGAGCCGTTTAGTGAGCATAGAGTAAAAGAACCTGTACGCATTCAGTAATTATCCAACGTCCATATGTATCTACCATGCTACGAATACTCAAATACCTTTCTACGCACTATTATTGCTATCCCCCTCGTCTTAGTATCCTGTGTAGTACTAGCAATCAGTGATAAGCCCAGTGTCTCCAGCACCTCTGTATTAGACTGATGTATGAGTTACTTACCTTCGGTAACTATGTATCTGGTAGAGACGTTGTCTAGCTGCAGATTCCTTAACTTAGAATATCCCCAGGTGTCAGACTGGATCCGGAAAAAACTTTGCAGCAGCACCTCTGCGCACCGGCGCCACACGGCCCCGCCCGGACGTCGTCCACGTACGTGACGTCAGCGAGGTCATATAAGTCCCTCCCGGCAAGCTGACGTCAGTTTTCTTAGGAGAAACTTTTCCACGACACAACGCAGAGTCACCAATAAAAAAACGGTGAAAGTATGGGAACAGTGTGCGATGGATTAAAATCCGTGAATAAATAAGGAGGATGGTGCAGACACCATCGTAAAAGACAGAATTAGACACTACCTACATATAGGCAAAAGAGCCTCGCAAGCTAAGCAAAGACCCTTCCCTAGTTTAAGAAGGGAAGAACATCTCAACAGACAGAAATAGACTGTTAGCACCATGCAGAATAACAGACAAAAATAGACTGCCGGTACCATGCAGAACCGTGCCATCCAGCAAGAACGGAGGACAGAGAAAACAGTCCACCGCAGGAATGAAAAGTCTGGCACTGCCCCTGTAGTAACGGATGTCTGAAACAGAGGCGAACAGAGCCCCAAAGAAGACTACCGTAGAAGAGCCCAGAACCCGGAGCCAACAGAGAGGGCGGAAAGACAACAGGAGAAGAAGAAAATGAAGAGGAATCTCCTGGTGAAGGACAATCGAAAAGGCCTCATTTTACAGATAAGAAACCTTTGAGAGCGAGGCAATGGTATTATTGTGACAGAAACCCCCTGAGAGGGAGTCAGTGATATTATGACAAATCTTAAAGGGACGCAACAATGTGAGCACCCATGAGAGAGAAAAACCAATGGCAACTGTAACAGGGGGCCAGCGGAGAACCCATCTTGTCAAGGCCCTCGCAGAACGGGGAGGCTGGGTGGGCGTTAAGGAATCTGCGGCTAGACAACGTCTCTACCAGATGCATTGTTACCGAAGGTAAGTAACTCGTACATCTGATAGAGACATCTAGCCGCAGATTCCTTAACTTAGAATAGATACCACAGCCATACCCCAAAGGGGAGGTGGGTCTGCGACAGATCAACAGACAGCGCCAAGCATCTGATCCGGCAAGAGTGACGGATAAAGGGGGGAGGCTGTGGCGGAACAGCCCGACAGCAACCTAAGTAGCTCAGAAGAGCAGAAATAACAGGATGGCAGATATCCTAAAAATGCCAGAATGGCGCTACACCAAACCCGCATAAAAAAAGGGGCAGGTAGAACCGCCCGAGCCATATACCAGAGCAAAGAAAGAGAGAAAGAAGGACCACTTTCCGCTTAATGGCGCACAATCAGGACACCGACCCAAGATCAAAAAGAACCTGAAGAGATGCAACCAGAGCATAACAGACTAGCTTATGGAAGGAAAGCTGAAGGAGACTGTGCCAAGAGCCCAAAGGCTAGAGCTCAAACCTGAGCAATGCGAATGGAATAGCCGGCGGGACAAGAAACACGCCAAGTGCACACCCAATCCCAAAAAGGGGAAATAGGGACAAATAGCATCAATTTTAATCCTGCTGAAGCAGGTAGAAACACGCAGCACGGCCACAGAGACCTTAAAGTGGCTTACACAAGAAGCTTAAGAGTGCCCGACCGGGCAGTATGAAGCCAAAGCGAGAAACAACCCACAATATAGACTTGCAGGAAGTAGTCAAGAACCACTGCCATCAGAAGAGCTGACACGCCGGCGTAGCGTTAATTGGAAAGAGCCTCAGAATCCGAAACCAAACACTTCAGAAAAGACACGTACAGTGTCGAACACCGAAAAGTGAGCATTTGTCAAATTGGGAAATCACCAGAGTAAGCGGAAGCAAGTAGGAACCTATGGGCAACTTGCAACAACTCAGAAAAGCTCCCCCACGCATCGCAGTCCCGAAAAGAGGTGGTGACGTAGGAAGAGGAATATCAAAACAACCATAACGTATACATAAATGCATAAACATATAAATTTGTAGAGACAGAACAAGCCAGGAGCATGAACATGTCCATAGCGGAGCATACCTAGTACAGTAAGGGCAGGTAGGAGCCGTTTTTGAAGAGGAGAGCAAGGAACCTCCCAAGGAGGTAGAACAGGCAACAGGCAGGATGACCATGGCGTAAGAAGATGGCATCAGGGAAAAACATAGAACGCCGTACAACGGATCACGAAGCGACACATGAAGCCCACAGGATCTCCAGGCCCAGGTGAGATAAGCAAAGCTATGTAATAGCATACCAGCACCCCACATGGAGTATGCATACCCCAAACAACGGGGAACACCACTTACGGCAATAAGCCAAGCCAAAAGAGCGCAGTAACTAACTGAACCCGCTGAGCCACCGGCTCAATACCACAATCAATCTGTGGAACACGGCCACAGCAGGCCAACAGGCAACTCAAAGCAAAACGCATCCAAGGGATGCCAATAAAAGGGTAATCACCCTTGACCTCAGGAAAAGAAGCCGTAAGGCTCACTGCCCATATAAAACACAGAGCGCAGCCCAAGGATGCGAAATGAAAAAGTACCACCACGGAAGAAAGGCCTAAGAAGACCTAAGTGAAAGGACGAAAGCCAGCAAGGAGCCGGTAAACCGCCGACTCGGAGTGAGCTTCAAAAAGCAAAATCCCATGAAAGGGTAAGTCAACCAGTCGTACCCGGATATTTTCGGGGAAGACGCTATCGCGTAACCAAGCGTGACGCCTTAAGGCAACAGAGCACGCCATAGCACGTCTCAAAGAATCCGCAGTATCTAAGGCTGAGCGGATTATGAATTCGGCAAGGTCGCGGCCATCCCAGAGGAGGCGAAGGAGATCAACCCGAGCACCTTCAGAGGTGGCCGAAAGCAAAGACTCTGCAGAGTCCCACAGGGCAGAAGTAGCCCGTGCTAAAACACACATTGTATTCAAGGATCGTTGGGCCGCACTAGTGGAGGCAAAGACGTTCCTGCCCCATGACTTTAGCCATCGGGACTCCAGATAGGGAGGAAGCTTTAGAGGAGGCAGGGAGGGGAAAGCAGTCTGCAACACAAACCCTTGCATATCCAGGTGTACAAAAAGACAAACCGGATCATACGGAGCTGGACGGTGGCGGTTAAAAACTGAACGAGCCACCGAATCACCTGAAGCAGGACGGACCCAGGTACCTAAAGAACAAGTTACTTACCTTCGAAAACGATGTATCTGTAAGAAACATTAGTTAGTTAGATTCCTCACCTTAGAATATCCCCAGGCGTCAGGCTGGATCCGGAAAGATTTTTCGTCAGCGGCCGTCGTGCGCCGGAATGACGTCGGAGTACTTAGACGCCGCCCTCGCGCACTGACGTCAGTTCTTGTACATAGCTACCCGCGCCAGGAACGCACAGCCATGCAAGAGACCGACACTGGTGCCAAAAAAGTCTAGGGCCCTGAAAAGTATAAACTTAACTCTAGATGTTGGTTTGCAGAACGGGGAGGATGGGTGGGTCGGTGAGGAATCTAACTAATGTTTCTTACAGATACATTGTTACCGAAGGGAAGTAACTTGTTCATCTGAAAGAAACACGTTAGTTAGATTCCTCACCTTAGAGTAGATACCCCAGCAATACCAACCCCGGTGGTGGGTCTGCGAACCAAGATCACACCAGAAAGTCCTGGAGAACAGAACGGCCAAAGAAGCCTTCTCTCCGGACTTGGCTGTCCAGGCAATGATGCTTGGCAAACGTGTGCAGCGAGGCCCACGTTGCTGCCTGACAAATGTCCTGCAAGGGGACTCCCCGACCCAGGGCAGTCGTCGCCGCCGTGGCCCGAGTGGAATAGGCCCTCAGCCCAACAGATCCAGATACAAGGAGAGCGCACGTTTTGGGTCCAGACGGTGGAGCCGCACTTCCTCTTTCGAGGGATGCGGAGGCGGAAAGAAGGTGGGCAGCGTAACAGACTGCCCGATGTGAAAGGCAGTCACAACCTTAGGAAGGGCGAGTGCAGAGCACAACCTTGTCCGGATGAATAGAAAGGAGGCTTAGAAGAGAGAGACTGGAGCTCACCTACCCTTCTAGCAGAGTTGATGGCTACCAGGAAAGCAGTCTTAAACGTCAAGAGATGAAGAGGACAACTATGAAGTGGCTCAAAGGGAGCGCACATCAGATACGTCAAAACAAGATTCAAATCCCACTGAGGCATTATGAAAGGGACAGGAGGGAACATGTGAGTAATGCCTTTGAGAAAACGTGAAACAGGGGACTTGAAGAGAGAAGGCTGATCAGGAAGCCGTAAGAAGGCAGAGATTGCAGCAAGATAACCTTTCAAGGTGCCCAGAGCAGAGCCCTGCTGGGCCAAAGAAAGAAGGAAGAGGAGAACGTCAGAAAGAGGGGCGGAAAGGGGATCCACAGCCTTTGCTGTGCACCATGCCACAAATTTGTTCCACCTACAGGCGTATACCGTTTTAGTGGAGGGACGCCTGGCTGCCAGAACCACATCGCAGACTTCAGGAGGCAAGTCAAATGGCATCAACTGTCGCCGCTCAATCTCCACCCATGAAGGTGGAGACTGGACAGGTTCGGGTGGAGGACCGTCCCCTGCTGCTGCGACAGAAGATCCTCCTGAAGAGGCAGTCGTATCGGGGGATCGATTGACAGACTGAGTAGCTCGGGATACCAGTACCTTCATGCCCAATCCGGAGCCACCAAGATGACTTGGGCCCGTTCGCGCCTGATCTTCTTCCGCACTCTGGGCAGAAGTGGTATAGGCGGAAAGGCGTACAACAGACCACAACTCCACTCGTGACGAAAAGCGTCCCCGAGCGAGTGCCACCTTGGAAACTCCAACACGCATAACTGCTGACATTGCGCGTTCTCTTCAGTGGCTAATAGATAACCAAGGCTCTCCCCACTGCCGAAAGAGGCCTTGCGCCACGTCCGAGTTGAGACGCCACTCGTGATCCATCATGCACCGGCGGCTGAGTTTGTCTGCTCTGGCGTTGAGAGCCCGCCAGATGTTGAACCACCAGGGTGATGGCCTGATGTTCCAGCCATGTCCAGAGGCACAGAGCCTCCTGACAAATAGTCCACGACCCCACCCGCCCTGTTTGTTGCAATACCACATGGCGGTGGTGTTGTCCGTGAATACCTGCACCACACTTCCCCGGACAACGGGAAGGAATGCCTTCAGTGCAAGTCGGATCGCTCTCCGCTCCAAAAGGTTGATATGGAGCCGAGACTCCGCTGGAGACCAGAGTCCTCTGATCTCCGCCTACCCCATGTGGCCCCCCCATCCCAGGAGGGACGCATCCGTCACCACTACGTGCTCCGGGGGGGTAGGGAGAGGGATCTGCCGCTGACCCAATCGCGGTTCGTAAGCCACCACTGCAACTGCTTCTTAGTGCCCTCCGAGATCAAGACATGGTCGGACAGGTTGCTCCGATGCTGGGCCCACTGAAACTTCAGGTCCCACTGCAGAGCCCGCATTCGCCACCTGGCGTAATGCACTAATAGGATGCAGGAGGCCATCAGACCCAGAAGCCGCAGCACCAACCTGACCGAAACCCGGGATAGAGGCTCAAAAATGGGAATCAGAGCCTGAATATCCCGGACCCGCTGTTCCGGCGGATAGGCCCGGAACTGCGCCGAGTCCAGAACCGCTTCGATGAAGAGGAGCTTCTGGGAGGGACTCAGATGCGACTTTGGCACATTGACGGAGAACCCCAGCAAATGCAGGAGGTCGGCCGTAGGCTGGAGGTGGGAGACGACTTGCTGGGGCGAACCCGCCTTCAACAGCCAGTCGTCGAGATAGGGGAAGACTGGAACCCCTAATCTGCGCAGATGAGCTGCAACCACCGCCATCACTTTCGTGAACACCCGAGGGGCACTGGTGAGGCCGAAGGGGAGCACGGTGAACTGAAAATGCTCCTGACCCACCGTGAACCGCAGGCAACGCCGGTGGGCCGGCAGGACAGGGATGTGGAAATAAGCGTCCTGCAAGTCCAACGCTACCATCCAGTCTCCAGGGTCTAGGGCAGCCAGAACCTGAGCTAAGGTGAGCATCTTGAACCTCTCCTTCCGGAGGAAGGCGTTGACACTCCTGAGGTCCAAGATAGGGCGTAGGCCCCCTTTGCCCTTCTTGGGGACCAGAAAGTAGAGGGAATAGCAACCACGACCTACTTCTGGACCAGGAACGCGCTCGACGGCCCCTTTGGCCAAGAGGGCCGCAACTTCCTCCCGCAGAAGATTCAAGTGATCCCCTGACATACGGTGGTACTGCGGTGGCATGGCTGGAGGGGTTGTCTCTAAGGGGAGGGAATAGCCCCTTCGGACGATTTGCAGCACCCACCTGTCCGAAGTGATGGAACGCCAGTGGAGCAGGTGATGGCGAACTCTGCCGCCCACTGGCGTGGAATGGGCCTGAAAGCTCGGACTAGGAGGGCTTTCAGGCGGATGCTGCCGGGCTGGATGTGGACTGACCGGCACGTTGTCGCCCAGTACCGCCTCGGCGGAATCCACATCCGCGACCTCGTGCAGGTTGAGTCTGCGGCCGGTGGCAAGGCGGACATGAGGGGGCGCCCCTTCCTTGGCCATGAAAGGCGGAAGTTTGCGGTCGTGGGGCCGAGAGGCCCAAGGACTTGGCCGTAGCCCGCAAGTCCTTGAAGCGCGCCAGCGCACTATCCGCCTTCTCGCCAAAAAGGCGAGTGACATCAAAGGGCATATCCATGAGGGTACTCTGGACATCCCCCGAGAAAGACGTGGACCGCAGCCAGGTGTGGCGACGGAGCGCCACCGTGGTTGACATCGCCCTACCCAGCGAGTCCGTAGTGTCTAGTCCACATCGTATAGCATGTCGTGCTGCATCTCGCCCGTCGGCGAGAGCCTGGGCGAGCCGTGTACGGGCCTCCTCCGGACACAGGGGCAGCACGTCCTCCACCGTATCCCACAGAGTGGGAATAACCGTCCAAGAGGCAAGCGGTATTCAAAGACCGCAGGCCCAAACTAAGGGAAGAGAACAGCTTCTTTCCGAACTGTTCCAGCCTCTTGGATTCCAGATCCAGAGGAGCGGACGGGAAGGAGGATTGGGAAGTAGAGGCCTGGATAACCAGACTCTCGGGCGTGGTGTGTTGGGACAGAAAACTGGGGTCGCCCGGAGCGGGCGGTGGCGCCGGGCCACATTCTGATCCACAGGAGGTACTGTGGAGGGCTTGGACCAGGTGCCCTGCAGAACGTCCACTAGTGCCTCATTGAACTGCAGCAGAGGCTCCGAGGAGCTTGCTGACGGTTGAAGCATTTCAGTGAGGAGGTTAGTCCTCACGGCCACAGCAGACAACTCCAGCCCAAGGGCGTCGGCCGCCTTGCGCAGCACCACTGAAAAAGCTGCACCTTCCTCCGAGGCCACAGTCAGAGGAGAGATGAAACCAGTGTCCGGGGAAGTGTCCAGACCACTGGCATCCCCCAGTTCGTCTGCCCAGTCCGGTGATAAATGGGCCCGCCTGCCCATAGGGTCCTCAGACCCCTCCCAGTCGCCCCCTTCATCCGATTCCTGATAAACAGGGGGAATGATCGGAGCCGGGCGGTAGATGAAATGTTCATCCATCGGCGTCGGATGCGGCGTCAGACGGCGCAGCGCCGCGCCCGGACTGAACCGGGGAACGGCGTCGTCTGGAGACGGCACCGGAGGTGGAACCGGTGTCGGCGCCGGCAGAGGAGGCGTCGTGAGGTCGACTGGCGCCACTGTCGGAGATCCAGGCCTGGATCCCTCGGGGACCTGTGGCGTCGGGACCGAAGTCGTCAACAGCGCCGGGGCAGGAGCCGCCGGCTCGCGAGGTTGCCAAATCGAGCCCGCGGGGCCCGAAGGCGCGCCGGCAGGCGTCGACGGCAGAGCCAGGCCCTTCATGGCCGAGAGGAAGGCACTGATCTCCAATGGAGTCGCGTCAGTCCCAGGGACCGGCGGGTATGGGGACGGACCACCCTGACCGAGTCGCGCGAGGGGAGTCCGAAGAGCGGTGTCGCCTCTTGGACTTCTTTGAGTGCTTTGACTTACCCGAAGACTTCGAGCCCGACGAGCGGTGATGGTGGCTGTGGCTCAGCGACCGGTCCTTCGACCTCCTCTTGGACCGGGACCGTGAACGGCGCGGAGCAGAGTGTCGAAGCTTGAGAAGCTTATGGGACTGCTCCCGCCTAGCCTTCGAGGTCAAGGCCTGACAGTCGATACACGATTCCGCATCGTGGTCGGGCCCCAGATAGTAAAGGCACCGGCGATGGTGATCCGTCACCGACATAAGTCGGTGACAGGAGTCACAGGCTTTAAACCCAGGCATCCTACCGGCACCAGAGTCGAGTCGACAGTACACCAAAAAGAGTCAAAAAATGACTAAGGGGTAAGCTCTTCCCGGATCGGCGCTGTCTGGCGCGGAATAAAGAAGAACTGACTCCGACGACGTCATTCCGGCTCACGACGCAGATGACGGACGCGGAGCCGCTGACGACGCTTAGCGACGCGCAAGGGGTATTTGCTGACGAAAAAGCTTTCCGGATCCAGCCTGACGCCTGGGGATATTCTAAGGTGAGGAATCTAACTAACCTGTTTTTCAGACAGGGTATCATAAAGGGAAGCTTCAAAGGGTAGAAGCGGCTCCATAGTCCCGGACCCCCGATGAAGGACCTCAAGCAAGGGGTCGACAGACAAGGGGGCTGAAGGGGGTTGCATGCTCAAAATGCGGGTGGCCAATGAGACCACCCTCAAAAAAGCTGGGAGGGTGCGACCAATGTTCCACAGAAGGGAGTCCCATTGAAGAATGAGGATCCTGACGTTGCTCCTGGGGAGGCGAAGAACCTGCCGGATCTAGGAGCTCCAGAGGAAGCTCAACAAATTCCAAGGGGGGTACAGGCAACAGTTTGTCCGGTGATGGTGGGCGAGAAAAACTCCCTTCCGAGGTCTCTGGAGAAGAGTCAATAATTCTGCGCCGTCGGCGCTAACCCCGCGTCATTATACGCCGACTCGGCTGCGTCCGGTGTCGACTCGGCGGCGACTATGATAAGATCCCCTTCCGAAAAAGGAGCAGACGCCGGAACCGGCGAGGCAGGCTTTCGGCGTCGGCTGGCGCCGACTCCACCTTATCCATGCTAGGCTCCGACTCCGGGGAAAGGAGCGGGGGCGGAGCCGAGGAGGTGAGCCTCCGGCACCGGTATGGTGCCGACCCCGGCTCCGAACAGGCGACCTCCTGCCCGGGAGTCCGGGGCATATGAACAGGCTCCGACTCCGGAGAAAGCAATGGAGGCGGAGCCGAGGAGGCGAGCCTCCGGCGCCGACCCCGGCCAGGCGACTGCCTGACCGGGAGCCTGGGGTGTGCTCAGAGCAGGGCTATGAGCACCAGCAACCATCTGCGGCGCCGCAGGGAGCCCAGCGGGGCTATGCACTGCGTTGGAGGCGCTGTGGGTCATAGAGGGGGACCCCGGCGGGCTGCGCCCTAACGACTCCACGTGGCCCGTAGAGGGGGACCCAACTGGGCAGCGCCCTAACGGTACCACATCTCCAACGTCCCGGGAGGTAGAGGCTCAATTGGCGTCGGGGCCAGCCCTTCGGCGAGTCTGTCGGAGAGACTGTTGAAACCGAAACAGCGATTTGATTAAGCATCCGCTGAAAACATGTATTCGTTCGGTCTAAATTGAGTTCCTTCCTCTATGTTGACTATTGTCTGAACTCCATTTTGTATTGTCGTGTCTCCACGTGCTCAGCGCAAGAAAAGTCTCTGTATCAGTTGCTCACACAATCTGCCCAGTAACAGTCTATAAATAGCTCCTTTGTCCGTCTGGCGCATGCCCAGACTTGACCACATCTGTTATCAGTTAGTCTTTGCTTGACCATGTTTTCGCGGGCTTAAGGAGTGTGTTAACTCCGCCCACATATTGATTCTGTATCGAAAATGTCCATAAAAGGCAACATTCCTTGCTTCATGTTGTATCCACCCACTTGTGAGCCCCTCTGTTGTGTATAAAAGGGGACCGTGTACGCAAGTTCTTTATGGTACTCTATGCAATACTAAAGAGTGTTGTGTAGGTTGTAGGACCACCCTTAAGGGTTAATAAACTCTGTCTTTGTACTTTGCAGTTTCCGTGCCAACTTCCTTCTAGTTTCCGTTACAGGAGAGCGAACCCTTGTATTCTGCGGGCCTAGCTGGGGCCTGTACTCATCAATTGGCGCCCGTCACGTGGGGCTCATCGGCGACTCGGATGCTCGAAGGACTGGTTGTGACGAAGGTGAGGAATTTGGCCGGGGGATGTGATCACTGCCAGAGGCATTTTAGTCCTGGCATCCCGAGGTTTTCTTCCTTCCCTTCCGAACTGACCTTCTGGGTGGCGCCGGTCCTCGACTGAGACCTCTTCTGTCGGTTTTGCCGTGACAGCCGTTTGGGCGAATTTTGGAGCTTGGCAGTTGGAATCTGGACACTCTTGATTGGTAAGAACCGTTGTACGGTACTTGCTCCGAGTTTTTGAAGCCTCGGTTGGCTATTTGAGTTTGATTTGTGATGACCGGTCATATTTTGTATTGATTACTGTGAGAATATATGCGTTGCAACACATATAGGCAGGTAATGTGGAGATATTTCTCCGGAGCTGTGTAAATTTGAACGGCGCAAAGTTTAAGTGCCATTTTTTGATAAATACTGCATATTTTGCATTATTTTTGAGCATGCCTGCTTTTGGCGCACTCCGTAAGTGGTGCTGCTGCTTTGGAAAGCGGCTAAACCTCGAGGAATCTGCTCCAGCCCCCCCAGAGGGGACTCCTAATAGGGATATGTATGTGAAGCATGGTCTTTCTTCTATAATGTACAGCACGGTATGGAGGAAATACACCAAAAAGGATCCTGAGTTGCGCTGGCCTTTGTATGGATCGTTTGATATGCGTAAGATTGAGTATGTGGAACAGTGTATGTGTAAACGACGTGCTCGTCAAGATATGTTTGAATGTGTACGCTTATGGGTGAAGGAAGTGCGTGAGCGTGAGAAGCGTGAGAAAGCGCTGAGTGATAAGGAGTACCGGAAAAGTGATCATGTGAGAGCGCAGGAGGCGAAGCGTCGGGAGGTAAGAGAACTGGCGGAGAGACAAGAGAAAGAGCGTAGGTTGCAAGTATCGGGTCAATATGCTGTTCGGCAGCCTCTTTATCCTGTCCTTACTAATCTTGATGATGATTTTTTCCTCTTAGATCGTTCCCCGCCACCTTATGTAGGTGCGTCTGCTCCGGCAGTTCAGGATTCTGGATCGGGTAAAGATAAGGTAGACACGCGATCCATGTTATCTCTTGAGCGCTCGGGTGAGCTTCGGAAAATTTCTTTTCGTGCAGTCTCAGATAAGATATCTTCTGCAGAGTTATTACCGATTCTAGAAGGATGGCAGGATAGGGAGAAGTTGTATTTTGCTGCAGTTTTCTCTGATGAAGTGGTTGCCGCCTTTCGAAAATATTCTGATGTTTTTGAGCCACAGGAGATAGTGTCGGATTCTAGAGCACTACGTAATGGTACTTTTTCTCCCTCTCAGGTGCCTGATGCGGTTCGACGGCTGTTTGCGCTACGGGATGAGATGCTTCAACTGCGGGACAGAGCGCGCCGGAACAGGGAGGAGAGCTTGACCTTGCGGGCGGACGACCAGCAGCCGTCTTCCTCCCAGTCAGATAAGGATGAACTAGTGCATACTAAACCAATGCGAGAGGCGGCACCTTTGTATGTTCCTCCTAAAGGCGCAGGAAACAGTTCAGATATATCTTCCCCCGATGCTAGGGGATATTTTGTGTATAATTGGGTTTATACTCCCTGGCATAGGGCTGATGTTATGGCATTAAAGAATGCATTGCCTGACCCCCGCAAGAATCCAGCGGCCTTTTACGAAGAAGTCGAAGGGGCCTTGAATTCTTGTACTATGACTTTAGCAGACATAGATTTGTTCTTTGGGCTCATATTACCACCGGATATGTGGAGATCTGTGCGGAAGGTGGACGATGTTGCCGCTTTTAAGGCTAGGTGGTCCGAGATTGAGGATGAGGATAAGGAGAGAAAACCCGCGCAAAAACCACAGCGGATTATTTTAGATCTTCCTGCTGCTATCTTGACTAAGTTGAAAACGATTATTCCCCCTAAAAAGATTGACTGGAATATGTTAGCATCGTGTAAACAGAAGGTTGACGAATCCGTCTCAGATTTCTTTACGCGCTTTGAGGAGACATTTCATGATTTCAGTGGTCAGTCACTTACGGATGATACGGGTCGACACCTTTTTGTGGATAAATATGTGGCGAATTTATTACCGGGAATAGCAGCTCGTTTAAAAGCGAGTGAAAGATCTTGGTCCACTTCGTCTCCGGCATCCCTCCTGACCATGGCTCAGTATTATGAGCGTCAGGAACAAGAAGCGAAGGGGCAGGAGGAGAAGAAATCGAAAGATTTGAAGACAAAGGTGATGTTAGCGCAAGTGTATGGTCCGCCTCGTCGGGGTATTGATAGGGTCGGTCAGATGTAAATAGGAATCAATGTGCGTATTGTAAACAGTCGGGTCATTGGGCCAGAGATTGTCCGGCGTTGTATGCATCCCGTCAGGGACGTGGTCAGGGACCACCGAGAGGTAGAGGGGGCTTTTCGAATTTCAGAGGGAATTCTAATGATCGTGCTCGTTTTGAACCTAGCGCGCAGCAGCGAGATAGACCCAATGTATTTGATCGACAGCACCAGTACCAAATGTCAGGGACTGACCGCTCTGGGTACCATGATTCGCAGCATGCATAGGAATGCGTTGGATGGGGGTTAGAATCAGTTGAAGTGCCGGTTGATCAGAAGGGTCCTTATGTTTCAGCAAAGGTTTTGGGTTCTACTGATCGGTTCCTAGTTGATACAGGAGCGACCCGCAGTGCGCTGTCCAAACAATTGGTTCCGAGGGCTCCCCCATCTGGCTTAATGGTTACATCGGTAGGGTTTGATGGTACACTCTCTCGAAGCCCTCTTTCCCAACCCCTTGCATTCCATGTTGATCCCTTTTCTGCACCCTGTCCGTTTCTGCTTGCCCCGAACACGCCTGACAACATTATGGGTCTTGATATGCTCAAGCACTTCAGAGCTACGATCCGCTGCTCCCCCGCTGGAGTACGTGTGATATTAAATGATAATCACCCGATGACAGACCGGATGTGTGTGGTCGCGGAGGATGCTGTGCTAGCTTCCCTCCCTCATTCTTTGTGGGCTACTTCAGATACTGATGTGGGACAGATTGTGATTCCACCTGTCCATATTAGTGTCCAGGAGGGTGCGGTGTTACCGCGCCTCCCTCAGTATCGTATTTCCCAGGTGGGGGAGGAGGCACTCATTCAGATTGTGCAGGATTTGATTAAGGTGGGGGTAGTGGAAGAGGTTCCCTATAAAGTTTGTAACAGTCCTATTTTACCCATTTTGAAGAAAGATACGGATGCCAGGGTTTATCGGTTTATCATTGATTTAAGGGAAGTGAACAAGATTGTGATACCTCAGTATCCAGTGGTTTCTGATATCACGACGTTGCTCACTTTGGTCCCGCCAACGGCGACCACGTTTTCAGTTATTGATTTGAAAAATGCCTTCTTTTCGATCCCTATTCATCCTGATAGCCGATACCTTTTTGGTTTTACTTTGAATAATAGGTCTTATAGATTTTGTAGAGTCCCTCAGGGCTACACAGAAAGCCCTAGCATTTACAGTCAAGCATTGAAAAGGCAATTGGATTCCTTTGTTCTGCCCGGGGGTGTCGCCCTTATACAATATGTCGATGACATCTTGTTGGCGGCTGACACCCCTGAGCTGTGTGAGATGAGTACGTTATCCTTGCTTTCCTTTTTGGCATCTCACAATCACAAAGTGTCGAAGAAGAAATTACAATTCTGTAGACCAAAGGTGACTTATTTGGGTCACCTTTTGTCTAAGGAGGGGCGTGCACTCACACCAGATCGTATTCAAGCCATTTTGGACACGCCAGTGCCTTCCACACAGAAGGATGTGCGTGCATTTTTGGGTCTTGTTTCTTTTTGTAGGCAATGGATATTAGGATTTTCACACATAGCTAAACCATTGTTAGCCCTTTTGACAAAGGACACACCGATTCCTCTTCCCTGGTCAAATGAGTGTGAAATTGCCTTTCAGCAATTGCGACAGGCCCTTTGTTCAGCACCAGTGTTAGGGACCCCTGATTATACGAAGCCCTTTTCACTGTATGTGCATGAGAAAGATGGATGTGCATTATCTGTTTTAGTGCAGATGCACGGCGACAAGCAGCGCTCTTGTGCATATTTTTCGGCTGTACTTGATCCTGTTGCCCGAGCATTGCCTGGTTGTTTTCGCTCGGTTGCGGCGACAGCTGTGTCAATACGCCAAAGCGAGGGAATTGTGTTATCTCATAAGCTGTTGGTATTAGTCCCCCATGCTGTTGATGCCCTGCTTAATCAGACAAAGACGCAGCATTTGACCAGTGCTAGTTTAACGGGATAGGAGTTGACGCTTTTGGCTCCTCATATTACGTTAAAGAGGTGTGTAACGTTAAATCCAGCCACATTGTTGCCGTTCCCGGAAACTCAGTCTGAAGCACGGAAAACACACGACTGTATTCTTGTGACTGAGGAATAGACAAAGGGTCGTATTGATCTCCAGGATACACCCTTTCCAGATGTAGATGGAGAACTGTGGGTGGACGGATCATGCCTAAAGCTACCAGATGGTACGACTTCAGCAGCGTATGCAATTACCACACTGCAAACAATAGTGGAGACAGCACGCATACTGCAGAAATCAGCTCAAGCAGCGGAACTGATAGCATTAACACGAGCATGTGAGCTCAGTGCAGGATTGTGTGTGAATGTTTATACAGATAGCCGCTATGCCTTCGGAGTAGCGCACGATTTCGGCCTACTCTGGAATGAGAGAGGGTTTCTAACGTCACATGGAGCACAGATAATGCATGGAGAGTTAGTTCATAACCTCTTGACTGCGTTAACGTACCCAAAGAAGATTGCTATAGTTAAATGCAATGCACATAGAAAGGTGGTCGCTAAGGTGGGAGAAGGAAATGCTATGGCAGATCGGGTAGCACGGGAGACTGCGATGCAGCCCGACTCCACTGCAATGTATGTTGTAAAGTCGCAGGCAGAAAGATGGCACGATGCAAGGAGAGAAGTGCTGGAAATACAGAGGACCGCTTCCGATAAGGAACGGGAGCAATGGTCTAATGATGGAGAATTGGATGATGAAGGTTGTTGGAGAAATAAGCAGATGGATAGATGGAAGTTACCCACAGCTTTTGTACAACCTATGGTTCAGATGGCGCATGGGCTAGCACATGTTGGAGCTTCCGCAATTGTAAAATTGCTTACCCAAGTCTGGGAGCATCCAGAGATTGCTAGTACGGCAAAGAGGGTGGTACAGACTTGTATGATTTGTCTGAAGTACAACCCTGGAAAAGGGACACGAACTCCAGCAGGAGGATTTCCAACACCTACTGCACCTTTTGAGGTATTGCAAATGGATTACATTCAGTTTGAACGCTGTAATAATCTGAAATATGTTCTAGTAGTGGTTTGTGCCTTCAGCAAGTGGGTTGAGGCATACCCTACGAAAGACAATACTGCAATTACTACGGCTAAGGTGTTGCTGAAGGAGTTTTTTCCTCGATATGGCGTTTGCAGACTGTTGTGGAGTGATAACGGACCCCATTTCATAGCGGACGTTATTAAGTATGTACTGAAAGGACTGGGAGTTTCCCAGAAATTTCATGCAGTGTTTCACCCTCAGTCTGCAGGATTAGTTGAGAAGTACAATGGTACTTTGAAGCTTAAGATCGCAAAGATCCAAGCTTCGACTTCTTTGACTTGGCCAGATGCTTTACCGCTGGCATTATTGTCAATCAGATCGATACCGCATTCTCGAACCGGTCTCACGCCGTATGAGATCGTGTTCGGACGCCCAATGAATATTTGGGGTACACCGAAGCCAAAATCAGTCTATGACATACCTTGTATAATGATGAGCGATTACTTGGCACAGTTAACTGATAATTTGGTTTCTATTCATCAACAGGTTCGAGAAGCGCTCCCTGACCGATCCACTGGTGAAGGCCATTCTCTTCGACCTGGAGATTATGTCCTAATCAAAGCGTTTGAGAGGACGAACAGTCTGGAGCCGAGGTGGTCGGGTCCTGAGCAGGTTTTGTTGGCGACAAGAACAGCGGTGCGAGTTTCCAATCGGAAGAACTGGATTCATTCCACGCACTGTCGGAAAGTGCCGCCAAGTTTGGTGGAGCCTGCTGTGTTGACCGACCATCGAGAAATCCTGAGTGCGGAGAAAGGCCGTGCTGTGGAACCGAATGACACTGAGGAGCTCTTCTCGGACCAAGCGATTCCTGGAGGAAGAAGATATCACCTCAGACCGAGGAAGTGACTGCTGTATCAAAAGTTGTCAGAACGGCCCTTAGGTTAGTGAAACGGAGAGCCAATGTGGCAAGGGGGGGGATCAGCCCTGCATTAGTGTAGCGACACCCGTCTTGGCCCGCTGGTGAAGAAATCAACGGCTGCCTAAGGGGAAGAGTTCTGACAACCTTTTAGTTTCAGGAAGATATTGGCTTCTTACTACAAGATGGAGAAGAAGAAGATTCTTTGTGCGACAAGCTTTATTATCATTGTGGCTCTTGTTGGTATAACCACATGGTTTGTTGAGGATGTGACTCCTGCCCGTGAGTTGCTTGTTTTGACCACCCCAGTGCCTGAGGAGCACTACTTTTATACCCTTCCGTATCAAGAATTGAAGCATCGTCAGTCTTATCTGAATAACACTTTCATCCAGATGTTGCATCATACCCATGTTGCTACAAATGCTACGAACTGTTGGATATGTGGTATGATGCCAGCTCATCAGAAGAAAGGAGGAACGCCATTCATACCTCTTCCCTTTTCTCATAATGGCTCTTGTAGAGCATGGTACACTTTGCTTTTTGCCACGCGGAAACCTACAGTGGGACGATTACTTTTCAGACTTAATAGGGAATGTCATCAAGATAAAGATGGCTACCCACAAGCGAATGGGACAATTTGGGAATGGGAAGAATATCGACCAGACAATGAATCGATCCCCTACATTTTCATGAACACTAGAGACACTGTAGGGAAAGAACGATTTGTGATTCAAGTGGCACAAGCGGACCTGTGTGTCCAGAGTGTGGGTTATATTCCTGTTGGTGTTAGTGACTGTATTATTATCCTGAACATTGACGGGTTGAATAATAGTACCTTCTTAGCATCCCATAACACATACTTTGTATGTGGGAATAAGGGTTATTATCGTTTGCCAGCCGGCTGGTCCGGAGTATGTTATGTAGCATTTCTATTACCTCCTGTATTCTTGGCACCTGCATCTTATCATAAAGATTTGAAGTTGTTGAATAATGTGACTGTAAATAGGTATAAACGTACTCTATCCATTGATGATGTTGATCAAACTGATACTAGCTTGCAGCAGTATATTGATTTTAACTTAGGATTGTTTTTCTTTGTTGGAGCTGCCCTAAACAGTAGGAAGGTTCGAAGATTAACTAGAGTTGTAGAGGCTGTGACGAATCAAACCGCTGCTGCTCTTGGGAATCTTACTGAAGAATTGCAAATAACTAGAATTGTAGCACTGCAGAATCGAATGGTATTAGACGTTATATTAGCTGATAGAGGTGGAGCATGTAAAATTATCGGAAGTAGTTGTTGTGTGTTCATTCCTGACTATACGCCATCAGTTTATAATGCTATTAATAAATTGCATAAAATCGCAGCTGAGATTCATACAGAAAATGGCACTTGGACCTTTTCTGGATGGTTTTGGGCATTGATCACCACGTGGGGGTGGAAGGTTTGGACTGGTCTCTGTATTATTGTAGCAATTCTGTTTTCTTGTTGCATTTGTGTCCAATGTGGTCCTTTACTCTGTTCCCTATGTGTTTCATTCTGTATTCCTGATAAGAAAGCTATTGCCAATGTCACCTATCAGAAACATTTAACCAAAGAGGTGGAAGAGATGATGAAAATTGACATATATGATGATTATCCCAATAAGCCAAATGTTTTCAGCGAATGCTGAAAGGGTCGTCTGTTGAAACCGAAACAGCGATTTGATTAAGCATCCGCTGAAAACATGTATTTGTTCGGTCTAAATTGAGTTCCTTTCCTCTATGTTGACTATTGTCTGAACTCCATTTTGTATTGTCGTGTCTCCACGTGCTCAGCGCAAGAAAAGTCCTATCTCTGTATCAGTTGCTCTCACAATCTGCCCAGTAACAGTCTATAAATAGCTCCTTTGTCCGTCTGGCGCATGCCCAGACTTGACCACATCTGTTATCAGTTAGTCTTTGCTTGACCATGTTTTCGCGGGCTTAAGGAGTGTGTTAACTCCGCCCACATATTGATTCTGTATCGAAAATGTCCATAAAAGGCAACATTCCTTGCTTCATGTTGTATCCACCCACTTGTGAGCCCCTCTGTTGTGTATAAAAGGGGACCGTGTACGCAAGTTCTTTGTGCTACTCTATGCAATACTAAAGAGTGTTGTGTAGGTTGTAGGACCACCCTTAAGGGTTAATAAACTCTGTCTTTGTACTTTGCAGTTTCCGTGCCAACTTCCTTCTAGTTTCCGTTACAGGAGAGTGAACCCTTGTATTCTGCGGGCCTAGCTGGGGCCGGTACTCATCAAGCCCACAAGAAGCGGAGGCCCCGAGGACGCCCTAGGGACGGGAAAGGGCCCAAGGGAGGCCTGCAAAGCTAAGGCATATGCCTCCATTTGGGCCTAAGTTGCCCCCACACCCGGAAAGGGCGGGTAGGGCGACTGCTGGGAGCACACGTCAGGAACGTTCCGGGAACCAGAGTTCCTGACAACAGAAGAAGTGGAGGTCGAAGACCGTGGCGACAAGTGCCTCGATTTTCCAAGCGGCGAACGGTGGCCCCGGACCCCAGAGGCCGAACAACGGCAGGAGGGACCTGCTGTTGAAGGCGGGGGGCGAGACAACTCTGACCTGGACAACCGCGCCGAGGGAAGCTTCATACGGCGCTCGCGCCGAGACTTGGGCTTCAGGTGTTGGCACGCCTCGCAGTCCGTGGAGTCCTGGTGCTTGCCCAGACACCACATACAAATAAGAAGCGGGTCAATCGCGAACAGGAATTACAAGTTTTAAAGCCCGAAGGCATTGCACACTGTTCCCCGACATGAAGCGTCGACAAGGCCTGAAAACAGGCCAGAGGAACCACTCGCTCTGGATCCGCGCTGCACGTGGAAAAGAAGGAAAACTGACGTCAGCGCGCCAGGAGGGACTTATATGACCTTGCTGACGTCACGTACGTGGACTACGTCAGGGCGGGGTAGTGTGGCGCCGTCCCCCAGCGCACAGAGGTGCTGCTGCAAAGTTTTTTCCGGATCCAGTCTGATGCCTGGGGATATTCTAAGTTAAGGAATCTGCGGCTACATGTCTTTATCAGATCTATATGGGTCTCTTGCAAACAATAAAAATCCGCCCTGAGAACTTTCAGATTCTCAGCCACCTTTCGCCTCTTACCTACATCATTGAGCCCACAGATATTTATAGTAACAATACAGACCTTAGCCATAACTTTGAGTAAATTTCATTCAACCGACAGGACCCACCGACAAGACCCTTAATCTTTTACTAAGTATCTATAATTCCCTATACTGCTGAAAATCTTTCTAAAGACAAACTCCGGTCTGTCTTTCCACCTTGCATTGATACAAGCCAGCTCTATTTCTGATCTTGTCCAAAGCACCATCAATTTCCCCTCCTTCCCTGTATCTACACCATCAGTGACTCATCCCTACCTCACTGCAACCCCGACATCCTACCATTAAGCCAACCCTCAGGCTCAGCCCCCCCCCACCTACCCTCCACTCCCCTCACCAACCACTTAAGGCAATCAGGCCACCCATGGCCTAAGTGATGGCTCCTGTGTATACCTCTGCCAGCTCCCTGCCAGCTCAGAGGGCATGAATCACCATCTGATATAGTTTAAAAGTTTTAAAGGTTGAGTCCCATTCCCTTCTCATTAGGTACACCGAATCCACAATACAACGAAGGGAAACTCCATCATCAACAATGAAAATACCCAATTACAGTCCCACATCTTATTAAGTATGCTTCAACAAATTTCATCTAAGGAGTCGAACAGAAACAAACCCTCGCTCCCAACCCAGCCCTGTTATACAAAATCCCAAATCACCTACAAATCACCTACACCTAAATGAGGGCTAGTAGCTAGCCCAATAAACTCTTATTAACGCTGCAGATCGAGGCGGTTTAAATACTCCTAGCCTGAATCTCTGACATGAATTTTCTGACATGACCTTTTTTTTAGAAAAATAGTTTTTTTTTAATGGATTTTCAACAATTTGTACGAATAATATACGTATGACAATAATCATTTGCTGGCATTACAATCACAGTTGCTTAAATAGCACAGGTGGGAAGCCAGGGCATAACCAATACTGTAAAAATTAACTCATTGTTGGCATTAGACGCAGTGAGAAGTTGGCCTGGTATGTACTGTCCACTAATTAAAGTGGGCACCCTGTACCAGTCCAAACAACCCTTTGGTGATTTAAGAGGTCAAAGATAACCATAGAAGGCTATCCAAGTGGTAGCTGTGGATAGTAGCCTTCAGGCTTAGTCTTGAAGAAATGTTAAGCAGCTTGCTTTACCACTACACTGTAGTTATAAAATTAAATATTTATTATTATAACATACTCTAAATACTTCACAGTATATGCCACACAACGATAAACACAAAGCACACAATACTGTAGAACAGAAACAGTCGTAAGTAGCACTAATAAACAGTGGGCTCCAGGGGGAGACCAAACCAAATACTAAAATAGTGGTATAAGAACCACGACTTGAGTCAAGACGGTGTCTAGAGGGTGTTGAATCGCTGGAACCCCAATGAACCACCCAAGATGAGTAAGTAGGGACCCCACGGGGGACAGGTGCAGTGTGGGAACACGACCGCATGCGCCGTACAATTCTATGGGAGTCGCAGGTGCAGTTTTAAAGCTTAAGGACCCTTCCCAGTGGATTACGAGGAAGCCCTTTGGATCGTAGGAGGTTGGAGAGCCACCCCATCCATGTATACCATAGTACCAGAGTTACCTATTCCAGGGAAGCCAGGTACATAGCACTGAAGTGGTGCCGGAAACCGCCGTCGATCTCAATGGAGGACTTCAAGGAAATCCACTGCGGGAAAGAATAAAAGTGTCCAATGGAATCCAAGAGTGGATTCTTGGTGAAGAGTACCTGAAAGCAGAGGGGGCAGAGTCTGGGTCACTCAGGAGTGACCAGGGGCTCGGTAGACAAATGCCTACTGATGTCGGGTGCTTCAGGTGCGTTGAGGGGCCTCTTGACTCTGCAGCTGTCCCTCAAAGGATGCAGAGTGCTGAATGGTCGGTGTCCGGCTGGAGCACCAACAAGCCTTGGCAGCGGCAACCCACGAAGATGGTCAAGAAAGGTTACAGTTCAGACTAGCAAGGTCCAGGAGACTCCCTAAACACAGGGGAGTCAGGCCAATCCTAGACCAACCAGGGGAGCCCAAGAAAAACAAAGATGACCCTCAAAAGGACCCAGAGGCCGGAGGCACCAGAGTCGCGAGGGGAACTTGAGCAGAATTACAAAGCAACAGCCCACGGAGCACTCAGTGCTAGGAGGTCAAAGGTCTTTGGTAGAAATGGTGCCAGAGGTTGGGGCTACTCAGAACCCAGTGCACTTGTTTTGATACACACAAGCATATGCACTTGCAAAAGTACGCGGTGCACAGGGGTATGGATATTGCAGCCCTCACGAGGGATGCTGTCCTCAAACTCGGTGAGAGGGCAGCTCGGACCTCGAGGGACATTGAATACACCTCTTTTGTTGCTGGAGCCTTCGGAGTCTGCAGGAGCTCAGGATCAGCAGACCGCTCAGATGCCTTACGGTGCCTGCGGTTGCAGGAGAGTGACTCCTTAACTCCAAGGGAGATGTCTTCGGTTGTCCTTGATGCTCCACAGGTCCTGCACAGAGCCTGTAAGGGGCACGGGCACAGACGATGCTTTGGGCACAGTGGGAGACAAAGTCAGGCCCAAACGAAGTCCAGAGTGTCCAGACGGTCAACGTTAAGTGGTTTCTTGATCAAAATCTTGTCCAGGTCGAATCTAGGGTCCTAAGCCCTATTGTACCCACGGGAGAGGGTTGGACAGATTTCGGGGACCCTCCCAGGGGAGGGGCTGGACAGTGGGGAGGTTACACCTTTGTCCACTTTCGACCCAGAGCAGGAGCTAACGGCTCCCAGGACTGGTTTGAACTGGACTATGCACAGGGACACAAAATGTGCCCCTCATGCTGACTTTGTTGCTGGCAAGCGCACCCACCCAGGCCTAATACACTAAATCCTGTCTGGGAGGAGGTCACACCTCCCTGTGACAGGATGCCTATTGTTTGCCTTCCCCTGCTCGAGCTTTGCTCAGCAGCAGGGTAGAAATGTGTCTAGTCGCAGCAACCATTTTGGGTTGCCCGGGACTAAAAGACTGGTACCAGGAACACCAGGGACCTTACAAAGCTCATTTCTGAGGGGTGGAATCATACCTCCCACATCGGTTACCGGTGTGGAGGTATGAATCCACAATGTTGGACAACAAACAAGATCGGGTTACTTTCAGCCGTTTTAGAGTTGGTCATTACTCAGTCGCATAATGCCACCCTATATATCGTAAATGGCTGTAGCACTAGCAACCCGGGAGATCGTACTTAGTAGGCTGAAGGGGTGTCATGCTCATGCAGTGGCACTATCTCACTTAAAACCAAACACCCTGCCTTCAGGATTGTCAAGGCCTGCTATAGGGATGACTTATAGGCTTAACAGGAGGGACCCTTAGATCTAGTAAACCTATATCATGAGTAAGTGGTGCATGCACCAACTTACACAGTCTGCAATGGCAGGCCTGTAGATCCAGTTTCCATAGCCTCTCATGGGTGGCATAATAAATGCTTCATCCCATGAGAGGCCTCTGGGGTACCTATGCCCTTGGTACATGTGTACCATATACTAGGGACTGACAAGGGTAGCCCAGTATCCAATCTGGAGTATACCCAAGTACATGACATAACATTTTAGGGAGAAAGCAGACACAGTGAGGTCCTGATTAGCAGGATCCCAGTCAGACTAGTCAAAAACAGTGTAACATGAAGCAAAAAGTGGGGGTAACCATAAGAAGCAGATCCTAGTTTCCTACACAACGCCCGCCCGCCCCCAAACATAAGGAGATGAGACTAACCTTGCCCAGTTGAGTCTTCATTTTCTAAGTGGAAATATCTGGAGAGTCCATCTGCATTGGTATGCTTACTACCAGGTCTATGTTCCACTGTATAGTCCCTGTAGGGAAATGGACCACCTCAAAAGTTTGGGGTTTTCACCCTTCATCTGTTTAAGCCATAGGAGGGGCTCAATGAAGGGAGTGCCAAACAAGTATAGCCTCAGATTCTTCAGGGCCCAGACCACAGCAAAGGCTTCCCTCTCTATAGCTGACCAACAGTTCTCTTTGGGGGTCAGCCTTCTGCTGATAAACGCTACTGGTTGACCCAGACTCTCTGCAGAAAATTGTGACAACACAGCCCCTACCCCCAACTAAGATGCATCTGTTCGGACAATAAATTGCTTGGAGTAGTCAGACCTTTGCAGAATGGGAGCAGTGCACATGGCCTGCTTCAGATCATCAAATGCCTTCTGATAGCTACCTGTCCACTGAACCTTCTTGGGCATTCTTTTTGATGTGCCATTTTTCAAGGGAGTCACTATAGACCCATATCCTTTAACACATCTCCTGGAATAACCAGTCAGGCCCAAGAAAGCTCTGACCTGAGTCTGGGTAGTTGGAGCAACCCAGTCCATGATGGTCTGGATTTTGCCATGTAATGGTTGAACCTGGCCTTTACCCACAAGGTGGCCCAGGAACACAACCGTTCTCTGTCCTATCTGGCACTTAGCAGCCTTGATAGTGAGGCCTGTTTTTGCAGAGCCTCCAAACATTCTTCAGGTGGACCAGGTGATCCTCTCAGGTGGAGCTAAAGACAGCTATATCATCAAGATATGCTGCACTATAGGCTTCCAGGCCTGTAAGGACTTTGTTCAACAACCTTTGGAATGTGACAGGTGCATTCTTCAAACCAAAGGGAATTACAATAAATTGTTAATGCCCACTAGGGGTAGAAAATACTGTTTTTGGTTTGGCATCCTCATCTAGTTGCCAATATCCAGCAGTTAGGTCAAATGTACTTAGATACTTGGCAGAGGATAAAGTATCAATAAATTCATCTGACCTAGAAATAGGATGAGCATCAGTCCTAGTGGCTGCATTGAGTCCCCTGTAATCCATACAAAACCTCATCTCTCTCTTACCACCCTGGGTGTGAGGTTTAGGTACCAGGACTACTGGGCTAGCCCAAGGGTTATCTGAGGACTCAATCACTCCCAATCCCAGCATCCTTTGGACCTCTGTCCTGATTAAATCTCTGACACAGTCAGGTTGCCTGTAGATTCTATTCTTAACAGGTAGACTCTCACCTGTATCAACTTCATGGGTACACCAGGTAGTTTGACTGGGGGTCAGAGAAAACACATGCCTCTATTGATTGAGGACTTTCCTACAATCAATCTACTGTTGCCCAGTGAGGCTGCCTGCCAAAACTACACCATCAACTGATCCATCATCAGGATTCTGTGAGAGGAGGTCAGGGAGTGGATCACTCTCTTCCTCCTGTCCCTCATCAGTTGCCATGAGCAAGCCCATGTCAGCCCTGTCAATGTATGGCTTGCGCCTGTTCACATGGAGCACCCTGTGGGGACTCCTGGGAGTACCAAGGAACACCAAGTAGGTAACCTCTCCCTTTTGCTCAAGTATGGTATGGGGCCCACTCCATTTATCTTGGAGCTGCTGGGGCCACAGGCTCCAAAATCCACACATTCTGCCCTGGCTGATAAACAGTTAGCACAGTCTTTTGGTCATGCCAAGCTTTTTGCAATTCTTGACTTGCCTCAAGGTTTATACTTGCCTTCTTCATGTACTCAGCCATTCTGGAGCGGAGACCAAGTACATAGTCCACCATGTCCTGTTTGGGAGGTTTGAGAGAACTCCCATCCCTCATTTACCAAACACAAGGGACCCCCAACTGGATGCCCAAACAAAAGTTCAAAAGGGCTGAAACCAACACCCTTTTGTGGGACCTCTTTAGACAAAGAAAAGGCAGGGCAACAGGACATCCTATTTTCGCCTAAGCATGTCTGGGAGGCCCATGATCATGCCCTTTAGGGTTTTGTTGAACCTTTCAACTAACCCATTGCATTGTGGGTAATAGGGTGTGGTGAACTTGTAGCACACTCCACACTCTTTCAACATTGCAGTGATATAACTTGACATGAAGTTTGTACCTCTGTCAGTTAAGATCTCCTTAGAGAAATACACTTGAGAAAAACTTCCCAGGAGCGCCCTGGCTACCTCAGGAGCGGTGGGGGTTTTAAGGGGTATAGCCTCTGGATACCTTGTGGCATGGTCCACAACCACTAGAATAGAACTATGTCCAGATGCAGTTGGAGGATTCATGGGACCAATGATATAAATCCCAACCCTCTCAAAGGGAAACCCCACCACAGGGGGGACCTTTGTGGTACCACCTGACTTACCACTGGCTTGACAGGTGGTACAGGAGCGACAAAACTTATTGGTGTCCTCTGACATGTGACGTCAGTGAAAGTGTGGGACAAGCCTCTCCCAAGTCTTACTTTGGCCTAGGTGTCCTGCCAAGGAGATGTCAGGTGCTAGGGTAGGAAGCCCATAAACGTCAGAGGTATGACCAACCTCCTGGTGGCACCAAGCTTGGGGTCTCTATCCTCTGAGTATAGCAGTCCCTCATCCCAATAGATCTTGTGAAATCCTCTGACACTCCCAGCAGCCTCAGCAGCAGCTTGCTGTCTGAGGGGTTCAAAAGAGGGGCAAGTTTGCTGCTCCAAACGCAAGTCTGCCCTGGAAGGTCCCCCTGTCCCTAAGAACTCAACCTGATCAGGTTCCAGTTCATCTGAGACAGTACCTTCACAGGGACTGAGATCATCTTCCTCAAGCGATTGATCCTCACACTGAGTCTGGGGAGAAGACACAGCCTTACCCCTCCAGCTCCTTCTCTTATAAGGCCCTTGGTCCTTTGTTCCAGGATCTAAGACCTGTTCAGTGTTAGTCAGCTTGGCCTGTGACCTGGTCACAGCAAACACATCTGCAGTGATGCCCAGCATTGCTGTACGAGTCCTTAACTCTACTTCAGCCCAAGCTGAAGTCTCGAAATCATTGCCCCACAAACACTACACTGGAAGGTCTGAGCTAACCACAACTTTCTTAGGGCCTGTTACCCCTCCCCACCTGAAATTAACAACTGCTAAGGAATGATCTGTCCTGATACTGTAAGCATTGGTCACTTAGTGCATTTCTCCAAGAATAATTTGGTCAGGGCCCACAAGATTTTCTGTCACCATAGTGACACTTGCACATGTGTCCCTATACGCCATGGCCTCCTTACCATTGATCAAAGGCTGTTGTCTGCATTTGCCCAGGTTACTGGGACTAACAAATAAGGTGATAAGATGCATGCCACCATCACAGACTAGTACAGTCTGATCTGGAGTTCTGACTAGGCCAGAACCCATCTCAGAGCCCAAGGTTAACCCTACTAATTCCTTGTTCCCTGTACCACCACCTGTACTGGTGCTAGGGGGTGCAGTTGCCTTAGAGGCAGTGGTGGCAGGAGAATTTTCTTTGGCTTTTGGAAAATCAACATCTTTTGTCCAATGGGTTTTTACCTTACAGAAGTAACACCAAGGTGTCTTTTTGCCTTTACCTTAGTTGGATTGTGACTCCCCCAGATGCAGGTGTTTGGGGCCCTGATGAAGACTTTCGATCTTTACCCTTGTCCCCACCCTTATCTGGAGTTTTAGCATCTTGCTTCTTTTGATCATCACCAATGTTCGGTTTTTTCTGCTTCAACCTGGTTCTGACCCACTTATCTGCCTTCTTTCTCAATTCTTCGAGAGAAGTCAGATCAGAGTCAGAGTGCAACAACTGATTTTGGCAGTTATTTAGGATCTGCTCTCTAATAATCTAATTGTACAATCCCTTGAAATCGTTCACTTTGCTGCCAAGCAACCAGCCTTTCAGAGCCTTAATGGCACTATCCACAAAATCTACCCAATCCTGATTCGGTGTCTTGTGGGTGTCTCTGAACCTAATCCTGTACTGTTCAGTGGTTAAGCCAACCCCATCAATTAGAGCACTTTTCAGGACTGAATAATTGTCAGCATCCTCTTCTCTAACAGTGAGGAGCTTATCTCTACCTTTGTCAGCAAAGGAGAGCCACAAGATAGCTGCCCATTGTTTTTGAGGGACCCTTTGAACTTTACAGGCTCTCTCTAAAGCAGTTATCCATTAATGGATGTCATCGCGAACATGGTAGGGATGGACAATCTTGCTCAGTTTCCTTTTGTTAAAAGAATGTTCCTTAACTCTAGGGACACTAATCCTGCCATCATGGGACTCTAGTCCCAATCTTTTTCTAGCTCTCTGGACTTCAAGGGACTCTTGTCCAAGGCCAACTGCTGTTGACTGGCCTAAGCTTAGCTTTCTCAAGTTCCAGTCAAAACAGTGGTCTCTCTTCCTAGATACAGAGGTCCCTACAGACTGTCCTTAGTGATTAGACTCTGCAGAGGGAGATTTAGATCTCCTTGGTAAACTCTGCACTCTTCCAGGAGGGGTGAAGAGGGGACCTTCTTGGCTTTCTCCATCACCTCCATGAAGATATGAATTATTCAGGTGGGACCCATCTTGGTCCTTCTGGCCAGGGTTTGAATCTAGGTCATAAAAGGTGTCACCTCCTGACATGTCCTCATTCCCTGTCCCACTCACTCTCTCCAGTTCATCTGACCCAGGGATTTTCCTGAGGTCATCAAAAAGTAACATCTCTATTAGATGTCGAGTGTTGACACTATTCTCTGTCTTCAGCTTTCTAGAAGCGACAGGGTTTTCAATTCTTGCAATGAAAGCTCCCTGTATCTAGAGGGCAGAGAGCCACTGGCATCTCCTTTAGAAGACATACTAAGTGTGGTGAGGTGTTGCACTTACCTAACCTAGTGGGAACTAAACTCTTTGAGGTTGGAGAAAGGGTGTGCTAAACCCTTGACTTACCCAACCCTACGTTTAGTAGAACGGACTCATTCTAAGCTAGTATTATATGTACCTAGTACTTAGTGGTTTTCAGTTAATCAATACAAAGATTTATCTGGTAAAACAATGTAGGCTTGAATCCCAACCGCTGCACACCAATGTGAGAAGTTGGCCTGGTATATGCTGTCCACTAATTAAAGTGCCACCTTGTGCCTGTCCAAACAACCCCTATGGTGATTTAAGAGGTCATAGATAACATTAGAAAGCTATCCAAGTGGTAGTTGTGGAGAGCAGCCTTCAGGCTTAGTCTTGAAGGAATGTTAAGCAGCTTCATTTACCAGAATGTAACCTTATTGCTTTGGTTAAATGAAGGGAGAACCACACAGTAGTTATAAAAATATGTATTTATTATTATAACAAACTCTAAATACTTCACAGTATCTGCCACACTCAGATAAACTCAAAGCACACAATACTGGGGCACAGAAACAGTCGTAAGTAGAACTAATACACAGTGGGCTCCAGGAGGAGACCAAACCAAATACTAAAATTGTGGTATAAGAACCACAACTCAGGTCGAGATGTTGTCTAGAGGGTGTAGAATCGCTGGGACCCCAAGGAACCACCCAAAGTGATTAAGTAGGGACCCCACAGGGGATGGATGGAGTGTGGGAACACAACCGCGTGCGCCGTACAATTCTATGGGAAAGTCGCGGTTGCAGTTTTAAAGCTTAAGGACCCTTCCTGGTGGATTACGAGAAAGCCCTTTGGATCGTATGAGGTTGGAGAGCCACCACACCCGTGGATACCATAGTACCAGAGTTAGCTATCCCACGGAAGCCGGGTGCATAGGGCTGAAGTGGTGTCAGAAACCACCGATCTCAATGGAGGACTTCAGGGAAATGCCACTGCAGAGAAGAAGAAAAGTGCCCGATGGAATCCAAGGGTGGATTCTTGATGAAGAGTACCTGAAAGCAGAGGGGACAGTGTCTGGGTCACTCAGGAGTGACGAGGGGCTTGGTAGACGAATGCTCACAGATGTCGGGTGCTTCAGGTGCGTTGAGGGGGTTCTTGACTGCAGACTACGGAGTCAATTCTCCCAGGTTGTTAGTGCTACAGGCATTTACGACATATAGAGTGCATTATGCGACCGCATGATGACCAACACTAAAACGGCTGAACCCCATCGTGGTTGGTGTCAAACATTGTGGAATCATACCCCCACACCAGTAACCTGTGTGGGAGGTATGAGTCCACCCCTCAGAAAAGAGCTTTGTGAGGTCCCTGGTATTCCTGGTACCAGCCTCCTAGTCCTGGGCAGCCCAAAATGGTTGCTGCCGACCCGAGACACATTTCTGCCCTCCTGCTGCTGAGCAAAGCTCGAGCAGGGGATGACAGAACAATAGGCATCCTAGGGAGGTGTGACCATCTCCAGGTCAGGATTTAGTGTATTAGGCCTGGGTGGTTGCGCTTGCCAGTGGCCGAAAGTCTGCATGTGGGGCACATTTGGTGTCCCTGTGCATAGTCTAGTTCAAACCAGTCCTGGGAGCCGTTGGCTCCTGCTCTGGTACGAAACTGGACAAAGGACATGGTAGTAACCTCCCCACTGTCCAGACCCTCCCCTGGGAGGGTCTTTTGAATCTGTCCAACCTTCTCCCGTGGGTACAAAAGGGTTTACCTGGCTGTATGATCCTAGATTCGACGTGGACAAGATTCTGATCAAGAAACCACTGAACTTCGACCGTCTGGACACTCTAGACTTCGCTGGACTTCGTTTGGGCCCGACTTCATCTCCCACTCCGTCCAAAGCATCATCTGTGCCCTTGCCCCATATAGGCTCCATGGAGGACCTGTGGAGCATCAAGGACAACCGAAGACATCTGCCTTGGAGTGAAGGAGTCACTCTCCTGCAACCGAAGGCACCGTAACAAAACTGACCGTTTTGCTGATCCTGAGCTCCTGCGGACTCCAAAGGCTCCAGCAACACAGGAGGTTGGTTCCACGTCCCCTTCGAGGTACGAGCTGCCCTCTCACCGAGTTTAAGGTCAGAATCCCTTGTGGGGGCTGCAATACCAATATCCCTGTGCACTGCGTACTTTTGCAAGTAAATATGCTTGTTGGCATTCCCAAAACAAGTGCACTGGGCTCCGAGTAGCCCCAACCTCTGGTACCATTTCCACCAAACAACTTCTTTGGCCTCTGCTCTACTGTGCCTCCTGCCTGTGGGTCCTCTTGAGAGTCATCTTTGTTTTTCTCGGGCTCCCCTAATTGCTCCAAGCTTGTCTGCCACTCTGTGTTTGGTGAGTCTCCTGGACCTTGCTGGTCCGAACTGTAAACTTTCTTGACCATCTTCGTGGGTTGCCACTGCCAAGGCTTGTTGGTGCTCCAGCCGGACACGGACCCCTCAGCACTCTACATCCTTCATGTGACAGCCCGTATCCGTCTCCTGGTCATTCTCGAAGTCTCCTGGTCCCTGTGGCTGCAGAGTCAAGAACCCCCTCAACGCACCTGAAGCACCCAACATCGGAGGGCATTCATCTACCAAGCCCCTGGTAACTCCTGAGCGACCCAGACTCTGTCTCCTCTCCTTGGATTCCATCAGACACTGTTTTTCTTTCCAGCAGTGGTATTTCCTTGAAGTCCTCCATTGAGATTGACGGCGGTTTCCGACACCACTTCAGCCCTATGCACCCGGCTTTCCTGAGATAGCTAACTCTGGTCCTACGGTATCCATCGGCAAAGGTTGGATACATTCGGTCAGACTAAGTGGCGTTAAATATGTGTGGTGTAAATAGTTAAATTGGGTGCATTTCAGCCTGGTGTTTGTAGATATGGTTTTGGGGTGGCCGATACATTGTGCCCACTGTTTATTGGTGATAGTGGTTGACAGTTCCGTGTCCCAGTATACGTGCAGTGATATTAGCAAAGGTACGCCGTCCAGCCTAAGAGAATTGTAGATTTCAGTTATTGCATGTCTGCCACGTCCATGCGTCAATTTTTGTATGAGGTGTGTTGTGGGAGGTTCAGTGCGATCATTATCCCATGTCTGGAGGAATTGGAGTGTTAGCAATACCTATAGTATGAATGTCCCCTGTGGTATCCCGAAGTTCCTCACTAAGGCCTCAAAGGTTTGTAATTGTGAGTTTGCATACATGTCGCCCCTGGTGTTCAATCCTTCCATCTTCCAGGTCTCAAGCTCTGGACGGCCAAGATAGGCGAATGTGCCTGGCAAGACCTCTAGTGGTAGGCTAGGGGCATAGGGCCTGGGCTGTGTTTTTTGGCTGCATGTATTTAGCCCAATTGCGTCTAGCTGTCACTATTAAAATGTTTCCTTGTTTTTTTTGTAGCACTGTGGTAGAGCCCGATAGCCACTCTAGTATTGCTGGTTGCCCCTGGGATAATGCCACGATTACTAGTTCGGTGAGACTGCTCTTAGCAAGCCACCTCATCAGCCATCGCAGCTACACTGCAGCGTAATCATTTTCGTAGTTTGGTGCACTCAGGCCGCCATCCCACAATGGCGGGTATAATTTGCGGAGCGCCAACCTGGACCTAGAGTTCCCCGAATTCAGGGAGACAAGGAATGACTCAAAGTCTGTGAATAGCCTCTGCGGTAATCGATAAGGGAGTGTGGAAAAAAAATATAAGAGTCGGGGGAGTGCAAGCATCTTGGAGATGGCAACTCGCCCCATGGGGGATAAAGGCAAACTCAACCAAAATGGAAGAGCTGCGCTGGCCCGGACGATAGTACGTCCCAAGTTACCATCTATCGTGTCTGCTCTTGAGTGATAGACCCTGACCCCCAGGTACTTGAAGATGTCAAACGCCCACTCCAGTGGTGTATGAGGCATGTAACGTCTTTGGTCTGGGGATAGTGGTTTCATTGAGAACACTGCTGACTTGGACCAATTACCCGTAGCCCCAAGACCAGTGCGTGTTCATTTAGCAGGTCCATTGGCTCCCGCAGGACTTAAATCTGGCCACGCAAGTAGATCAGTGCGTCGTCTCCATACAGAGATACTATGTGCCATCACCGATCCACGCATATACCCCATTGCAGCACACGTTGGCGCAGTTTGCTTGCCAATGGCTCCATGGTCAGTGCAAAGAGAATGGGTGACAAAGGGCATCCCTGCCTTGTGTCGCGTTCTATCACAAATAGTGGAGAGAAAGTGCGGTCCATCTTTACCCTGGCCTGTGGCCTCATGTATAGTAACTGTATCCACTGGAAGAAATTAGGGCCAAATCTGAAACCAGACAATACTGCCAGCAAGTGGCGCCAGCCCAAAGTGTCGAATGCCTTTTCGATATCTAAAGACGCTATCCAGGGTATTTTAAGTTCCTCCAGTGCCCATTCTAGTGATGCAAAGAGCCGGCACAAATTTAGCCTGGTGCTCCTCCTACGAATGAAACCGTTCTGATCTTCATGCACCAGCACGGGCACAGCCTCGACCAGTCTACTGGCCAGTAATTTCCCTCATATTTTGTAATCTACATTCAACATTGATAATGGGCAATAAGAAGCCATCTGGAGGGGGTCCCTGCCCGGCTTGGGTAACACCACCAGCGTCGCCTCATGCAAAGTGGGCGGGAGTTCACCCTTTTCGAATGCTTCTGTGTACATATTGTTCAGTCACGGATAAGTTGTTCAGAGTGTGTGGTGTAAAATTCTGATGGCCATCCATCCGTCCCCAGAGTCTTACCTGCCGCTAGTTGCCCAATAGCCTCGGAGATCTCGTCCACAGCAATAGGGTCTTCGAGTGAGTCGTAGTGCTGTTGCGTTATCTGCAGGAGTTGAAGCTCCAACAGGAACCTCTGTATAAAGATGGAATCATAAGCATCTGGGGCCGTGTACAATCAGGTATAATACCATAAAACGTGTTATTGATCATTTCCTGGGTGTTCACCATAGTCCCTGTGGGTGTGAGTATTGCTGTAATAGGAGGTTGTGAAGTGTTGGTTTTTAAAAGCCATGCCAGCATCTTACCAGCTTTGTCCCCCTCGGAGTGCCGACGTGCCAAGTAGGTTTTGTAGTACAGTGCGCAGAGATTATCAAGTGTCTGCTTATATGCTAGGCGTGCCTGGTCCAGCAAGGGACCAACTTGGGGATCTGTGGGTGAAAGCAACTCCCACCTCTATATTTCCAGCTCATGGGTTTGGAGCACGTCCAAGAGTGATTTAGGGAAGCCATTTGTAGTTTTTATGGCATGTCCTCTCAGGAAGACCTTAAATGCCTCCCACTCCACCCCCGTGCTCGAGGTCGTGCCTGAGTTGGCTTGGAAATATGAGCCAACGGAACGTGACAGAGTGGTGCGGAACAACGAGTCAGTGAGTGCTGCAAGGGGAAGTCGCCAAGTCGATATCCTGGGCTTCTGTGCCCCCCATACAAGACGCAACTGCAGAGGATGGTGGTCCGAGATTGCACGCGGTAAATATTCCGCATGTAGTATGCTATGTAGGGCATTGTCTGAACAATAGATGGGGTCTATCCTCGTGTAGAGGTCATGAATTGCAGAGTTGTACGAGTACGTTCGTAGAGCGGGGTGCTTGTTACGCCATGCACTTGCATATTAATTATCCATTCTCTCATATGCTGCGCTAATTTAATGGACTTTGCTCCCTGGAGTGGAGGGCAAGATTGGTTCAAAGTGAGGTCCAGCACAGCATTGAAGTCTCTGCCCCAGTATGTGAGTACTGTGGGGTCTGCGAGCAAAGATGGTGCAATTGATTGCAAGAATGCAGCTTGACCGGAGTTCGGGGCATACAGGGATATCAGTGCCAGTGGGAATCCATTTGAAAGGCCTTCTAGGGTTGCATAACGACCTTGTGTGTCAATTCTGGAATGTAATATCTTTAACGGGACTCCGGGTGCCACCCATATAAGAGCGCCCCTAGCATATGCTCAGTATGTGGTGCCAAGGTACCGTGCCTCTCCAGCGCTTGCGGAGGGACGTAAGAATTTGCAGAGTCAGATGAGTTTCCTGTAGCAGCGCTAACAAGACCATGTGGCTATGCAAATATTGATTCACCTGGAGGCGTTTGGCGCAATCCGCCAAGCCGCGAACATTCCAAGCTAGCAAAATATAATCACCGTCAACCATCTACTTCGCAATAAAGAAATAAGTGAACCCAGGATTCCACTCCAAGCTCCACCCCCCACAATGATCCGTTCCCCAAACCCCCCACACCCCCCCCCCCCGATTCCCAACCCCAGCAACACTAAAATGAGCAGTCAGCCGCACTTCCCGCACCACGTGGATAAATGGACAGATCGAAACAAATAATAAAAATTACCAACATCCCACCCCAGGCCGACTTGCCATCGGGCAATTGGCCATCTGCACTGAAATGCATTTTATTCAAGCAAAATATAACAGAATCTAATTCCAATGAATGAAATATAAAGAAGCAGAGGGACAAAAGGGTGAAGAAAAAAAAATAAGAATAGTGAAAGAAGGGAAAAGAGAAAAGGATAATAGAAAAAAGAAAGAATTACAAGGGTGCTGTATCAGCTACTTATCACTCTTCAGGGGGCGCAGCAAGTCAGGGTGGTGCTGCTGGTTGGCTGCCTTATAATGTTCGAGCCAGCAACATTCTTGTTTACAGTACGCAGTTCTGTTGTAAGTTCTTAGACACATCTCTGTATGTTCAACCAAGTTCCTCCACAGACTGCAGGGTGAGAGCCAGGTCGCCCCCGATAGTGCTGCGTGCTGTGAGGCAGTAAGAAGTAGTGTCTGATCCATTGCTGTGTCCGAGACCAATTCTAGTCTTTGGGGAGATGTGGAGCTGACTATGTGTTCGGCTCACTTTATAGCTTGCGCACTTAGTTGAGTCAACTGGACTTTTGTTGGTCGTTGTAATCTACCCCAGCCCTTGCACGGACCCACCAGTTTCCATGCTTGCTAGAATCCGTCACCACCATGGGCGGTGTGTGCACGCAAGACCATGTTGATCTATCCAAGCCCAGGCCTCTTTAGGAGTGGCACAGAAGACGGTATTGTCTTTATGACGGATACGTAGCTTGGCTGGGTATTGTAGTGAATATTGTATTTTGTGTTCTCTCAGGCACTTCTTGACCTCCAAGCTTCCGCCCTATCTCCCCCCCTCCCGTTGGTCTCCAAGATCACGAAGCTCACATTCATGCCACCCTCACGAAGTTCTTGGAAGACAACAATCTGTTTGACCCCTCACCAGAAAGGCTTCCGCCATGTTGCAGCAGTGAGACTGCCCTTCTGGCTGTAACAGAACATCTGAGGGGCACGTTAGACGTCAGTTGCACCTCCGCTCTAATCTTATTGGAGTGCTGCGTTCAACACTGTGTCCCATCAGCTCCTTCTGCAGCGCTTGGAGGATATCAGTATTGGCGGCTCTGCCCTGGGTTGACTTGCCTCCTTCCTAGCAGAGCGCACTTTCCAAGTGTCAGTCCCCATTTCTGCTCCCAGGTACATGCTGTCCACCAAGGGGTTCCCCAGGGCTCGGCTTTAAGCCCAACCCTTTTTAACATCTACATCAAAACTTTGGCAGCAGTAGCTAGAAACAGAGGATTAGCTGTGGTATCCTATGCGGATGACACACAGCTGGTGTAGCATTATCGGATGACTGGGAATGATGCACTCAAGTTTAAGGAAGAACACCCATTGCAGACTGGATGATTGCCAATTGCCTCCAACTTAATGCCAACAAATCAGAGATCTTGTTGGTGGGCAAAGACATCCATCAGTGGAGTGATCATTGGTGGCCATATTCTCTGGGTCTCCCACCTGCCCCAAAATCGTCAGTTAAACATGGGAGTCTAGGTAGACTCCGCCTTTACCTTTAGGCCCAAACTAAGGCAGTAGGCGGGGTATGCTGCGGGCTCTTAAGAGGTCTTAAACCACTGTTGGGTTTCTTCGATCCCACCACCCGTCAGGTGATCATACAGGCCACAGTCTTCTCAAGAATGGACTATGCTAGCTCCCTATATCCTGGGGCCAACAAAGCAGAGATTCTTCACCTACAAAGGGCACAAATCGCGGCGGTCCGGACTCTCCTAGGCCTGCCGAGAACTTGTTCCACCACTGGCCCCTTGCGCAAACTGCACTAGTTGCCAGTGGAGAAACTTATTCAATTTAAAACTATCTGTATCACCCATAGGATCATAAATCTCCACTCTCCCGCTATTCTGGTTAGTCTTATGGTGCCCTACATACCCACTTGCCAGTTGCGCTCCATGGACCAGCACCTAGTTGTTGTTCCCCGGGTTAAGAGAGCACGGGCTGGATGGTGCTCCTTCTGCGTACTCGCTGCAAAGCTTTGGAACACCCTCCCCGAAAATATCAGAAATATCAGAAACATCCAAAATCATTCACTGTTCAACAAAGCCATCAAAAATCATCTTTTTCCTGCATAACTGATCTTTTGTGCGTTTTCTGGTCTGCGTAGGACAGTTGCATTCTAGGGCTGGGACGCCCTGTTGCTGGGGCAGCCGTGTGCTCTATAAAACCCATAACATAACAGTAGAAGGTTCTGCGGTGCTGTACTGACAGGGTAGAATCTGGGTATATGTGGACTGTTGAATTGTCAACTTGCCATGGGCCCCGGGCTCTAGTTACATGCAGCATATGGTCCCTGTCCCGATAATTGAATAACCTCGCCACCACAGGACTGGGAGGGTGGCGCGGGGGTCCCCCCGGTACATTATGAGCTCTTTCGACCAAAAAGAATTTTGAATTCTTGCCCTGGAGGATTTCTGTGGAGAACCAGGCCTCTAGGTAGAAATACATATTGTGGCCCTCCGCCTGCTCCGGCAGGCCCACTATGCTCACGGTGTTCCTACGCGAACATCCTTCCTGGTCCTCCATGCGAGCTCTCAGGTAATTCCACTTATTGCTGGAGGGAATAAATCTGGTCCGTTACCGCATTCACTGTTGAGTGCAATGACTCTAAAGTGGATTTCGACTCCTTCACTATCTTTCAGTTTCTTATGATCTTCCCTCAAGAACCCTAGATCAACACATATCGAGTCAATTTATGGGCCCAAGTTAGTCTTGATGTCCAATATCGCTGCCATCAGCTCATCGAACCAATGTGATTGATCATTGCGTTCAACAGGATTCGGTGGCCCAGAGTGTTCCGTATTCTTCGCGCCAGGAGCCAGGGTCTATGTGTCTGATGGTTGCGATTGCGCCTTATCCATTCTGGGTTTTTCCATCTCGACAGTGTCGGCGTGTGGTGCTTTGGAGTTAGTTTATCTGTCTGCTGTGGTCCTCTGGGAGGAAGCTAATATTGATTGTTAGTCAATATTCATAGATCGGTGGTATCTCGCCGAGAATAAGAGCACGGCCAGCCGGGCAGCATGTAAAGCCATTGACATCACCAGTCGCCCCTGACCAATCTGCTAGGCAACATCTTCACCAGACCAGGTGCCACGTGGGACTTTGTGGCGACTTATGCCCAGAATGCGTGCTGGAGTTATGTTGTCGGAGATAGAGACATCAGGGGGTCCTAGGTCTAGTATGGTGCTGCTGTTGTATAAGTAGGGGCAACTCACCGAGGTAGGAGCGAGGTAGTGTGTGCGCTGCAGTCATGCCACTTCCCAATAGTCTCGTGCTGGGCCCTCTCTTCGTAGGCTCCCAAGTTGCGGAACCAAGAGACCCCTATGTGCCCCCAGCAGTGTCTTCATGTCCGGGCAGTCCCGGGGGGGGGGGCGTGCAGCAGGCGGTATACAGGAGCTCACCTTGCTATCTGGCAGCCCTGTGAATGATTGTCCAGAATATACTCAGCACGTTCAGTAGGGACCGCCGGTGAGGGGCGCAGTCAGCACACCAACTGCACAGTTCAATGCGTTGGCACCCTCAGTGTGGCGACTACGTCGATAGGTCTCCAGGATACGCTGAGCAGGGTGTCCGCAAGTCGCAGATACACGGGATCCATAGTGTGCCTCATGTAATGTCCGCCCGTCCCAGTCCCTTCCGGCACACTCCTGGTGAGCGGACGTGTCCTCTTGTGAGATGCACGGCACAATGCCGCTTTGATGGTTTAGCTGCAGCCACGTCCAAAGAGGTGATGGTAGATGTAGGTCTTGGAGCCTCCCGACTGGCCTGGTACGGGTGAGGGACTCCCTCCACGCCCTGCGCCTATTTTGATTCTGTCCTGGCACAGCAAGCGGGAAGCGCAGACAGCGCACACCAGGCTGCCGCGTAGCCAGGTGGGGTCTCCACACTCTAGGTCCGTGTCTTCAGGGCGTCAGACAGAAAACTTCTCCTGCAGCCCCATTTTCAGGATTCTTTTGCTGGCTCCGAGTGGAGCTCAAATTAGCATGTCCGTGCTCGCTGCCATCTTGGCCTCGCCCGACTTTACCTTTAAAGACAGTTTTCAACCGAGCGGCGGATAATAGATAAGCCTTAATCTCCACCTACGATCAACAGTAGCATTACCAAAGTCAGGGCGTACAAAAAATGAAAAGTTGTTAAAGCTTCGCTGAGCATCCGTCGAGACTTCTCAAAAATAGCTTGCCTGAGAAGGAAATTCCCAAATTACATCAGAACCGCTCTAGGTTGACCCTCACTTGCACTCCCCAAGTGGTTCTGATTTTTGCGCATAAGTGGGATCTATGCACTCTTTGCACTTCTGTCTCCCAGTTTCAAGCCACAAGTGCGGGGAAAGCACTCCTTAGAAGGTCAAGCTTCAAGGTTCTACTATCCCCTCCTATATTCCAAGGAACCACAGGTTGTTCCGCCTTTGGCGATTCTCAAAATCTTCAATCTTCCACAGAATGTCAGTGAGCTGGCCCTCCTGAGTTTTGACCCGACCCTTTTGGATCCCCACATCCGCTTCCACCACCTTTGTTCTCCCTTCTATGGCACTATGTTTATCGCTAATCTCCACACAGGACTTAGCCACCTTGGAGCTGCTTAGTGGCTAATCGGGCTCTTCAACGCTCTTAGTTTCTGCTGAATGTTCTTTAATAGTGCCATAAATAAGCTTTAATGTCGGTTTGCCTAGTTTCTCTCCTGTACTTGTGGTGGTGATACCTCATGGGAGAGCTAAATTATCACACACACACACACCATCATGACTGCCTTCCTGACCCAGTAGGGCATGTCAGAGTAATCCCACTTCAATGTAGCTGCCGCCTGGGATTCTTTAACTCTTTTCTTGGCAGTGGAAGCTGGCTTTCATTTCTTCTTCTATGGCTTCACCTACTTCCTCCGCTTAACTGTGCCCCCGGTACCATGAAAGGCAAATGCTACTTACCCAGTATGAATCTGTTCTTGGCACGTAGAACTGTAGATTCACATGCTTTGCATAGCCCGCCATCAAGTGATAGGTCCGGATGTTTGCACTTTGTTTTTGTTCGAAGAAGTCTTTTCCAGTCACTAGGTAGGGGACTCCTCCTTTCGGTGAAAGTGCGCATGGGCATCAGCTCCATTGTTAGACTGTTTGCCGCAGAGGGTGATAATGGAGTTAGTAAGAGCAGTAAGAGGTGTCCATGTATATATGTAGCTAAGATATTACTGCAACAGGTATAGGTACCCGGGGAGGCGGGTGGGCACATGTTCATCTACAGCTCTACATGCCAAGAACAGATGCACACTGTGTAAGTAGCATTTTCCATTCCAGGCATGTGAGCTGTAGATCACATGCTTTGCATAGGCTATACAGCAGTTATTTTGGAAGAGGTGTGGCGCCGCGGCCAGGGCGGCTGACGCTGGAATCTGGGGGGCACAGTTCGATCCCCAGCGCCGGCGGCAGATTAGCCCAGCACCATGTGACTCTGGGCAATAGCTTGCTTAATCTTCCCAACGACCCCCAGCGCCTAGAGCTGTTGCAGTTGTCTTGAATAGTGCGAGTAAAACTGCTTGGCCACACAGTTTTGCTGTCTTGCAAACAAGTATACACAATAGTTTTTTGTGAATGTGTAGGTGTAGACCATGTTGCAGCTTTGCAAATGCCATCTATGGGTATATTCTCTAAGGATGCCATAGAAGCCCCTAGTTTGCTTGTGGAGTGCACCCTAGGGGGAATTGTCAGTGTTCGTTTTTCCATTGCACAGCATGTCTGAATGCACTTGACTATCCACCTTGCAATGCCGGTATTTGATATAGGATTGCCATTCTGTGGTGGCGCAAAAGCGACAAATCGTTGTTTTGTCTTTCGGAAAGGTTTCGTCCTTTCTACATAGTAAAGTAGTGCTCTTTTCACATCTAAAGTGTGCAAAGTACGTTCTGCCACAGAATCTGGTTGAGGGAAGAACACAGGCAACTCAACAGATTGATTGATATGAAAGGCAGAAATGACCTTTGGTAGAAATTTAGGGTTGGTCCTAAGAACCACTTTGTTTTGGTGTACTTGTAAAAATGGTTCTTCTTTGGTTAGTGCCTGAAGCTCACCTACTCTCCTCAGTGATGTGATAGCTATGAGGAAAGCTACCTTCCAAGTGAGAAATTGCATTTCACATCCATGTAATGGCTCAAAGGGTGGACCCATCACACTGGTAAGGACAATGTTGAGATTCCACATTGGAGCAGATGAATGTCTAGGAGGGATGATTCTTTTAAATCCCTCCATAAAAGCTTTAATGACAGGCATTCTAAAGATGTTGTCTGTTCTGTAGGTATGCAGCAATATGTAAGCATATGGAAGAGAACGCTAAATTGGAAAGCTGCAGATGTAATAAATAGCAAATGATGTTTTGAACTGAAGCGTCCAGCGGATTGATTTGTTATTGCAATATATTACAAATCTTTTCCATTTTGCTGCATAGCATGCTCTTGGGGTAGGACGTCTAGCCTCTTTGATGATGTTCATGCAGTCTGGTGGGAGATTAAGGTAGCCAAACTCTAGGATTTCAGGTGCCAGATCACAAGATTGAGATGACTGGGATCTGGAGGTCTTCTCTCCTAGGCTCTGAGTGAGAAGATTGAGAGTGAGATGTAGTTTTTGGTGAGGAGCTACTAGCTATAACAGTGTTGTGAACCAGGGTTGCCGGGCCCATGTGGGAGCAACTAGGATTAGTGTCAGGGACACCTGTCTGAGCTTCCAAACCACTAATGGAATGAGGGGGAGATGCAGAAAAGCGTAGGCAAATATCCCTGACCAATTCATCCATAGTGCATTGCCTTTGGACAATGGGTGTTAATGTCTGGATGTGAAGCTTGGGCATTTTGCATTTAGGATTGTGTCGAACAGATCTATGTCCGGAAAGCCCCACATTTGGAAGAATAGGTGGAGAACTTGAGGATGGAGTTTCCATTTGTGGATCTGTTGTCTTTGATGACTGAGCAGATCTGCAATCTGATTGTTACTCCTGGGAGGTGTTCTGCAAAGAGATACATTTTGGGATGTATAGCCCACTTCCAGATGGTCTGTGCTAGTTGTGACAGATGGAGAGAGTGTGCCCCCCCCCCCCTGTTTTTGTATGTAGTACATTGCTGTCATGTCGTCCGTACGGATCAGGACAGCTTGGCCTACTCGATGTACTTGAAACGCTTTGAGTGCTAGAAAAATCGCTAGCAGCTCTAGATTTATGTGAAGCTGATTTTGCTACAGGCTCCACATATCCTGAATTGGAAGCCTCTGGAGATGAGCTCCCCAGCCCCAACCAGTGAGCGATGAGTCTGCTGTTAGCACTTTCTGTGGAACCGGGTCGAAGAAGGGCCGCCCTTTTGAAAGGTTTTGTGTATTCCACCAGTGTAGAGAGCGATGGGTGCGCCCGTCCACCAACACTAGATCTGATAAGAGACCCTGATTCCACTGCCGTGCTAAGCACTCCTGATGGGGACGCATGTGGAGTCTTGCATAAGGGAGTATTAGAATGCAAAAAGCCATCATACCTAGTAACTGCATGAACAATCGAGCTGGTAATGAGTGTTGAGGTTGAAACTGACCGAGTAAAGTTTGCATGTGGGGAATCTGACCGGATTAGGGTAGGCCAAAGCCTTTTGTGCATCTATTGTGCCGCCTAGATACGCTTGTGTGTTGGATGGTTGAAAATGGGATTTGGACAGATTTTCTGTGAATCCAAGAGCGTGGAGCAACTGCACTGTTTTGTGAGTGTGACAGCTTTTTTGCGAGTTGGCTTTTATGAGCCAGTCGTCCAAATATGGGAAGATGTGAATGTGTTGTCATCTTAGATGAGCTGCAACTACTGTCTGGAACTTGGTGGAAACCCTGGGTGTGGTAGTTACTCCAAATGGGAGCACCTTGAACTGATAGTGCTGGCCTGCTACTACGAACCTGAGGTAGTTGCGGTGAGCAGGGTGTATTGGGATATGTTGATAGGCATCCTTTAAGTCCAGAGTGGACAGAAAATCTCTTTGTTGAAGGAGCGGGAGCACTTACTGGAGTGTGACCATGTGAAAGTGGTCCGACTGAATGTATAGATTTAGTTTTTTGAGGTCTAGCATAGGCCTGAGAGAGCCGTCCTTCTTGGGAATTAAGAATTACAGGGAGTATACCCCTGCCCCTTGATATTTTAATGGAACTGGTTCTATAGCTCCTTTTTGTAACAGAGAGAGAACTTCTTGCTTTAGAAGGGTAAGATGTTCTTGTGACATTGTGTGTGATCTTGGAAGAATGCTTGGGGGAGTGTCTGTAAGTTCCTGGCAGTAACCATATTGGATAATTTGTAAAACCCATTTGTCTGAGGGGATTGTGTTTCAGACAGGGGAGAAATTGTGAGAGACGTCCCCCCGACAGGGGTGGAATGATCGGGGGTAGCTGAAGGAAGTCACTGCTTGTTATTTACAGCGGAAGAGCATGTGGAGTTGCCTCTGCCCCTTCCCTTACCATTGTTTCCTCTAAAACCTCCTCTGAAATAGCCTCTTGATGAGGGTGATTGGTTGTTGCCCTTGTACGAGGAGGAGGGATTTTCTGTAGAAATATTTTTAGAGCCAACCCTGAAAAAGGAGTGACGAAAGGAACCCCTATTCGCAGGTAACTGCAAAGCTCCCATAGACTTTGCGACTTTGGTATCTTTTTTCATCTTTTCCAACGAGGTGTGAACTGCTGGACCAAAGAGGTGCTCTTTGTCAAATGGCTGGTTGAGAATAGAGGCCTGTTCCTCAGGTTTGAAACCTGAAATTCTCAACCATGCATGTCTACGTAGCAGTAGGCTGGTGTTTACTGTGCGCGCTGCTGTGTCTGCTGCGTCCAGGGCGCACTTGATGGAGGTATTGGTGAGGAGTTTGCCTTCCTGAATAAGATCATTTGCCTTGGAATTATGTTCATCAGGCAGAAATTGCATGAGTCTTTCTAACTCATCATAAGGAGCCCTATCATAACTGGCTAACAAAGCCTGAGCATTAGCGATGCGCCACTTATTAGCCGCTCGTGAGGCTACCCTTTTGCCAGAGGCATAAATTAACTTGGGCTCCTTATCAGGAGGAGGGGCCTCACCTGTGGTTTGGGAGTTAGCTCTCTTGTGTGAGCATTGGAAACCACAAGAGAGTCTAAGGGCAGCTGACCCTTGATGTAAGCAGGGTCAGAAGGTGCCGGTTTATATTTCTTCTCAACTCTAGGGGTGATGATTCTTGCTTTAACAGGATTTTTGAAAACCTCATCTGCTTGTTTAAGCATCCCCTTAAGCATTGGCAGTGTATGGGTAGTTTTTGAGAGCATCTTAGGGTCTCAAACAAGAAGTCCTCCTCTGAAGCCTCCTTATGCAGTTTCATCCCATGATAATGAGCAGGCCTGTTAAGAAGCTCAATATACCCTATATTGTTGTCAGATGGTGATGGTCTGGACAGATACAAGTTAGGGCCATTATCAGTGTTTGGGTCAGTGTGATAATCCTTCTATGGGTCAACATCCTGTGGCCTATCCTCATCCCCTTTCCCTTGATCCTATAGGTCAGGTGATAGTGGTGAATTAGTGAGTGTGATGAGTAATTGAGAATTAGTGGGCGAAGGACGTGGAATACATGGTGGTGAAGGGTTAGTACCCATATTTTTCTTTTCAGGGGAATATGGTACTCTTCCTGTTGGCTCATTTTCCTTTTGTCAGGCAATTTGGTATGGATATGACCAGTGTATGGGTTTATAACCAGTTCTCTCTGTTTCGGATCCGAAGGTGGAACATCGGACCGAGGCTCTTTGGGTGGAGTCTTTATCTTTGCTTGCCGTTTTCAGCGTCTATGGTTTTGGCTCCGATCTCTTCCGTACCGAAGATTTAGTCTTTTTCAAAAGGATGGAACGTGGACCACGACATGTTTTGATTTTGGCACAGAGGATTTCGCTTCGGCGCTGGCATGGGGACAACTCAAGACGGAGCCGGAAGGCTTCTCCTTATGATTCGGCGCCGGGCCCAGTGGCGGGGCGCTCCAAACTTTTTCTTGGTGACAACCTTGGCCCTTAGGCAGAGCAAGGACCGTAGCCTATTTGGTCTTGTTTTGTTGTGGCAAGGTGTAACTTGCTCCTCTTCTTCCATGTCGGAGTCAGCCTCTGAGATTTGTTCTTCTTCCTCTGCTCCTTGAGCTTGTGTTTCTTCTTGGTCGGAAACTTAGCCGAAGATGTCCGGTACGGAGCCCCCTTGGTGTTGCATCTCATGACGTCGAGCCAGACGGTCACTGTGCGTCTTCTTTGATCGAAACAATTAGCACGTGTCGCAATCTTTCTCGTCGTGTTCCGGGGATAAACAGAGGTTGCACACTTCGTGCAGGTCGGTGCGCGGAACTTTGGCGTGACACCTGGGACAGAGCTTGAATGGAGTCCGTTCCATCTACTGCTAGCGAGCCCGGCGCGGGGAGGACCGACAGCCCTCCACGAGTCCTACAATTCAAATCCGAATCCGATGGCGGAAAAAAACAATTAACAATGAAGCTGATGCCCAAGCGCACTATCACCAAAAGGAGGAGTCACATACCTCGTGACTGGAAAAGACTTCTTCGAACAAAAACAAAGTGCAAACATCCAGACCCAACACTAGATGGCGGGCTATGCAAAGCATGTGATCTGCAGCTCACATGCCTCAAACAAGCTGCTACCACTATCCATTGACAGAGAAACACCGTCTTCTTCCTCGCTTGATCTGAAACTTAGCTCTGAATCATTAGTGAGGGAATGGAACTCCCCCCACCCCCACAACTCCTGGGAGAGGTCTGGGTTCTGATTATGCCTACATCTATGCCCTCCAAAATCATTATCACTTGGACTCTTTACACCAGTAAAGTTCATAGGGTTCTCCCCCCTAACAGTCAAATCCCCATTGACTGCAATATTTTCATCTGATGTGGAGCGACCCATACTTCCATGCTTCCACTCAGTGCATTAATTTCCTAGTATGCAGTCCGACCTCCCACTACCTTGACTTACTGCACATTCAGATCCGCCACAGATCTCCTCAAGGTTGCCCAAGAGAAGGGAATCAGCTGTACCGCATTCAGTCCCATGCGCCCCTCTTACTCTTTGAGCATGACCCAGCTTAGAGCTAATGCTATTAGCAGGAAACGCAGACCAGTCTCCATTCTTACAACGGTCTGTCGTAGCGTTGAGCCCAGCAGCTGCAGACTGGCAGATGTGTCAACTGGGCGATCTGAAATAAAGCCGGGGATGGGCATCTGCGGAAAAAACTTTTTTTTTTTTCCAGGGATATTCCCAAAAGGATTTTGTAAAGCAATCCAGATTTGGCACAGAATTGACAGAAAGCTAGATCTGGACTAAGAAACCATACTTTTTGTGATTTAGTGTAAATCCTTTCAGCGTTTTTGAGAAATTAATATTCAAAATATAATGATATCTGAACTGATTGTCCCTCAGGAGTATCATGGTACTCCTGCGGTAACACAACAAAATGGAGTGATTTGATTGGTTGGGGGAGCTGTTTTTTCTCATCTGCATTCTTGGTGTGCCGGACCACTGCCGCTCCTGCAGGAAATAGCAATCTGACTGGCTGGCTGCAACTCTAACAGAGTAGCCACCGTTGTAGGACACAGGGACTCCGTCCCTGTGTCCTGAGGGAAAAATAACATTGAGTTATAAGGGGTCCAAGAGGGACTCCTCCCAGTTCGCCCCAAAAAGAATTTGTTAAAAATAGTTTTGCCCTTCGGTGCCTACTTAAAAGCTATGCAAAAACAAACCCAATATTCTGGGGACACTAGTGTTCGCAGGCCAGCCCTCTGTGGAAACCCAACTCCACTTAGGTGGCTGAACCTGGACTACAAACGACTTACACCCTGTGCCAAATGTTTTATGGACAGCCAACCTCCTATAGGCAACCAAGCTAGTGGTGCACATGGTGTTCACCCTGTGCACAGGCGATCACGGGGAGACATGCCCTCCAGACACTCAAGTCTCTGAAGCTGAGAGACCTACTACGTAAGGCTTTCACCTCGTTACAAACCCTTTGTGGATAGCCAACCCTCTATGGGTAACCAACCTCATACGGGTGAGCAAGTCTCTGATGTGCACTGTTACTGTGCACAAAAACACATCACAGACAACCCACTCCCTCTTGACATCCAAGCCCCCTTAGGTGGATAAACTCCCAGTATGGCCAGCCTTCATGCTGTACTAAACCCTAATGGATAACAGACTATGCAAACCCAAACACACACGGGTGAGCAAGCCCCTGCTGTACACAGTCTTCACACTGTACACAAATCCTCACAGACAGCCCACTTCAAGACACTCAAGCATCCTTAAGTAGCCAAACCCCTATGATGTACATCTTTCAATCTGTTCCAAACCCTTTGAGGACAACCAACCCCCGGTGGGCAATTAACCACACATGGGGAGTGGTAATCCCCTGATGCACACGGCTTTCACCCTGAAAACAAACCCTGACAGACATCCCACTCCCTACAGAGAGCCAAGACATCTTAGTTGGCTAAACCCATACTATACACAGCTTTCGCCCTGTTTGAACCTTTCAGGACAGGCAACAATCTGTGGACTAGCAACTGCGGACAGATTAACGGGCCCCTGCAGGATATGGTCTTCTCCCTGTGCACAACCCCTTATGAACAGCCCACTTCCTTCAGACACCGAGTCTCCTTAGGTGGCCAAATACCTACTATACACAGCTTTCGCCCTGATTAGAACGCATTGTGGGCAATTAAACCCTTGTGGGTAAACAACTGCACATGGATGAGCAAGCCTCTGCTGTCACAGTGTAATCCCTGAGGCTGAAAGGGTAGAAACTTCTAGTAAATGTAGCCAAACATTCATTTCAACCAATCAGATGCCATTTCTTTCCTTCAAAAGTACCGCAATGCCATTTTCAGATACTGTGGTACTGCTACACCGAAAAACACAGAAACGTGACATAAAAACACAAGACATCTTCAATAGCTGTGCATCTGAGAAAACCTATCAGCTAAAAGTTGAATTATTAAAATCACTCTTACATACAATACACACTTTATGTAATTTTTTTTTTTTAGAGGTTCCAGGGTACTCCTGTGAGGCATGCAACAGTAAGTAAACCCCACACAGGACTCCCTCAGAACCCTTCTGCAGTTTGTACAACTACCACAGGAGTATCATGGTACCCATTGGAGGTAAAAAAAATTAAAAAAAAAACATTTAGTTGAGAATTAACACTACTCAACATTCACTGAAAAAAATAAACATAAGAATGATATTATAGTTAAGTATGCTAACAACATTTTACTTTATGTTAAAAGAGAAACCCTTGAAATTCACTGAAAACCAACACAACAATACACAGTGTGATTCTAAGTGTCGTTTCAGGAATAGGTCAAACATATTTGTAAACACTAAGGGGCTGATTAGATGTCAGTGGGTCGGCGTCGGACCCACCGGCATCTGCCCCTACAGTCCACCTGCCGCATTATCATGCGGCAGGTGGAGGCATCGGGCGGAGGGACTGTCCGGGGGTGCTTCAGATGGGCTCAAGGAGCCTATCGGTGCATCGGAAATACACCATAATCCCCTAATGATGGCGGCTCCACAGTCGGGATTATGATGTCATTTTCTAACAGCCTTTCCATGTCAACCTTTCGGACACTGAAAGGCTGTCGGAAAATGACTTTGAGGGCCCCTAGCAGGGCCCCTTCCCCTCTGGTCCTCAGCTATTGGGCCTGCGGGCACCTATGGTGCCCCCTAAACATCCCTGCATCTCACGGTGTCTGCCACACGGTGCAGGGATGTTTGCCTATAGATAGTTTGATCTATAGAGTCTCGGTCACTGAAGATAGAGTTGAGCAGTCACAAAGTTATAATGTTAAAAACGTGACTTTACTCGCTACCTCCCTTTCACCCAATCTTTTGTTTTTAGCATTAATTATGTTTTACTCGCTTGGAAGTCGTTGCTCCGTTTCTGTAAATAGTGCTGTAAATCTTGATCTTTATCTGGTCACAAATGTGGCAGCTACGTTTCTGTTCCCAATGGTTATTTCCCTTTCTTAGTCCTCTAGCCAGTGCTGCTAGCTGCTTCTCTGGTTCCAGTGGTAATTCCTCATTTTAAGTCCTCTAGACAGTGATACAGCTGCTTCTTTGGTCCCAGTGGTAATTCTTCATTCTTAGTCCACTAGCCAGTTCTGCTACCTGCTTCTTGGTCCCAGTGATAATTCCTCATTCTTAGTCCACTAGACAGTGTTGTTAGCTGCTTCTCTGGTCCCGTCAGTAAGTCCTCATTCTAAACAGTGATGCAGATATCTCTTAGGTCACAGTGGTAATTCCTCGGTCTAAGTCGTCTAGACAGTGCTGCTAGCTGCTAATCTGGTCCAGTCGGTAATTTCACATGCTAAATTCTCTAGGCAGTGCTGCAGCCGTGTCTGTTCTCAGTGGTAATTCCTCATTCTAAGTCTTCTAGACAGTGCTGCTAGCAGCTACTCTGGTCCTGTTGGTAATTCCTCATTCTAAGTCTTCCAGACAGTGCTGCTAGCTGCTACTTTGGCCCCATCTGCAATTCCCACATTTTAAAACCTCTAGGCAGTGCTGCAGCTGTGTCTCTGTTCATACATTTACCACACTCCAAACCAAAACACATACATAAAAGACATTGTCATTTACAATGCCAATAGCTTAAACTCTGATAAATGTGAGACCAATTGCATTGCAAATGCTTGTTGAACCTCTATCCACACCGTTGTCATCTTGTATGCCCTTTCGCACCCCAGCAGCTTCTCTGTCAGCCCCACTCCTTGTGAAACTCTTATGTGTACCGCCAGCCTCACATCTGTAGCTCCTCTGTATGCCACTGTGTGCTGCTCTGGCTTTCAAGCCCCGTCCACCCAGCCCCTAACATTGGTACATTTTATTGCTTTGTCTGGTAAGCAAAAATGTAAGCACTCCGCTACAGCAGAAAACACAGAACGAATTTACAGAACTCCGCTCCAGAGTTAAGAGTGAAAAATGTTTTCCAGCACCCATTTCTGTTAACAGTGCCTACAGTTAAAAGAACAAGCATTGGCATAGCCAATAGGTCTCGCCTTTGGAACCGTATAAGTATTTAGTTATGCAGTACAATATCCTTGGTGCAACAACATCAACTGTTGCATGTCTAAACACTTAGAAGGTCCCAAAGGCAAGACCTATTGGCTATGCCTGCCAAACCTACCTTTCCTGCCAGACAAAAGATTTAAAAACGGCAGGAACATCCCAAACGGCTGAAACGATGGCCTAACATACAGCTCTTAACGGCCATTAGAAAACTTAGTTAGAAAAATAAAACAGGAAAAATCAAGTGTAAATAAAATCAGGGACAGCCAAGGTAGTGGAGATTTCTACGAAATGTGCAACAAAACAAACTTTAGATTTATTCTATGGCCACATTTGTCAATTATGTGGTTCAAATGTATTGCTAGCATTCGGTGCTTACAAGTCAGAGCGTAAATAAAAAGAGTGGAAAAAAGCCAAAGTACTCCCCAAGCCACACAAAAAAGTGAAATCTTAACCCGGGAGAACATTAATTTCAGGGTACTCAACATGACGAAGCTGATTAACTGTTCTGGGTTCACGGAATACCCAGTCTACAAGAGCAGGAATGTATGATTCACGAGCATTAACAGTTTTGAAAATCAGTGGGGCAATTGTACACCCAATCAATATTCAATGACAGACCTGCCCATGTTAACTCATGCTGCATGTTCACACATGACCAAGACGTGACAGGCACATCAAGATGTGTAGGTGTAGGTGTAGGCACACACAAGTACTTAGCTTGCCCAGAACATCAGATCTAGATTTCAACCTAAAGACTGAACTCATTATTTTAACAGTGTTGCCATAAAACGTGGCTTAGTCATCATTTCAGTACATTAATCCTATCAGCAAACCAAGGGTCCAGAACATTGAACAGGCCCTCATCCTAAATCGCTGGGATCCCAAGAAGGTAATTCTGAGAACACGCCAAAGGTTCGACTGCTTTTAGTCACATGTCTCTAATCACACGGTAATGAGAGGTAAATGCAGCAACCGAGATTCATTTCATTATCACAGTTCTGGGATGACACAAGGCCCTCTTTGTAACCGATATCTACAATCGGACAAGGACAGTAGATCATCAGAAGAAAAAGAAAAAACAGCCAAGGGGCATGTGATCATTGTTCCTAAAATCATATCAACGATTTAAGTAGGACTGCAGCACGTCACTTAAAAAACAAACGCATTTCATCAGGTTTTAAGTCTTGTACTTTGAAATCACAACTCCTCAATAACCTCGAGTATGGAGTCCTGTAACTATAAAAAGATCTAAAATACACTAGAAGACAGGAACATTAAGCCCTTACCTCAAACTCACGTCTGCTATCAGAGGTTTGCAGCTGGGAAATGAAAAGGGCACCTTGCCACATGTACCACAGCAATCACTGACCTCTAACTTAAACTGATTATTACAATGTTTAAATGAGGCCCGATGCTATCCCAGGCCTGACAAGTTAAAGAATCAATGCAGAATATCGCAGCGCATCATTTTCTTCTCCAATTCAAAAGTCCAATGCAGTGAATTGACCTAGGGGCATGCATAGGTTTATGTACGTTCATAGCTGGTCAGCGCAGCTCGTCATTCCTACAACAATCCTCGGATCTAAAAAAACGACTGCAGGTCAATCTTTAATAAAAAGGTATGAACTGCAGGACACAACTAAAGAAGGACTGAGCTGAGCAATGTCCAATGTAGTGCAGGGGCCTTTACTCGCTCCCGAGCTCCCTAAGCCAGGGGAGAGAGAAGGCAGGACATGCACCCGCCTTTGGCCAATTACGTGCTGTCTTTCATAGAAGGCAAAAGACACACAATTGATGAACGGAATGCAGAACAAATCAAAACATTCACCGCCAGTCAAGAGATCTGGGTTAAATCCATCATTCTTTTGCTCACCATGCCCCCCCGGTTTAGACCTGGCCATTGCAAATCAGTCTTGACCCTGTGCCTCATGGGAACAGTCCAGCCAGAACTGCCAAGCCAGGTCCTCCCTGGACCGGAAACAAGCATCCTAGGACCGGTTTCGGGGTTTCACCCCTCTTCAGCCAGGATAGCTTGATTCCAGTGGCATAGTGAGCCCAGGACCCACGTCTGGGCATACCTGGTGCACTTAGGGCGAGAAAGCAAAAGACACACACTTGATGGACGGAATGCAGAACAAATCAAAACATTCACCCCCAGTCAAGAGATCTGGGCTAAATCCATCATTCTTTTGCTTACCATGCCACCCCAGTAAATGATGGAATAAACCCAGATCATTGTGACTGGGGGTCAATGTTTGCATTGTCCAGCATTCCATCCATCAATTGTTTCTTTTGCATTTGTCGCCCTAAGTGGGAAGAGTATGCCCAGATGTGGGTCCCGTGCTCACTACACCACTGGATTCAAGCTAGCCTGGCTGAAGAAGGGTGATGCCCTGAAACCGGTCCCAGGATGCTTGTTCTATAAAAGCAAGATATTCAGAAGAACTTGTTCAATTAAAAGACCATCAAATTCAAGCTCTGTAAAAGACATCATTAGTTTGGGAAGCACTGAGAAATTTAGAGCATATATAAGGGATTGGAACAAACAGACAAGAACCGTCAAATGTTCTTGCAAGATGCAATCTCAACGTCATGCAAGCGTTTACTAATCTATGGCAGGTTAAAGTAAAGTAACATGCTTAGCCTAAGTTACGTTAGTGGTGTACCAATAGGTAAGACATAGAAAAAAATAGAATGGCATGGCAGGCATTGTCAACTGTCATTTATAAAGACCTTGCATCTAAATTGAAGAATGACTACCTGAACTCATTAGGCTCATTTTTTTTCCTAGATGGAGCAGTGAGATGAACAGTCAAACAAATGAGAAGGAGACAAGGTTGAAATTTAGCTGACAAAGGTGATCTGTGAAGGCATAAATGTTTATAGAGGCAACATATGGAGAAAGAGAATGAGGAATGAGAATGGAGAAAGATGGCAAAGAATTACGGATGGATATAGGAACAGTGCTGTGGCAACAAATGGACGGAATGCTGAATAAATCCCCTAGTCAAGAGATCTGGGTTAAATCCATTGTTCTTTTGCTCACTACACCATCCTAGTTTGGACTCAACAATATGCAAATCAGTCTTGGCCCTGCTCCTCATGGGAACCGTCCAGCCAGAACTGCGAAACCGGGTCCTCCTTGGACCGGAAACAAGCGTCCATGATTTGTTCCTGCAGCACTTTTCGCCCTAAGTGGGATAGGTATGCCCAGACGTGGGTCTCTTGCTCGCTGTGGCACTGGATTAAAGCTAGCCTGGCTGATGAGGGGTGATATACCTCAAAACCGGTCCCTGGGTGCTTGTTTATGGTCCAGGGAGAACCCGGCTTGGCAGTTCGGGCTGAACTCTTCCCATGAGGAGCAAGGTCAAGACTGATTTGCATATGACTGATTCTAAACTGGGGTGGTGTAGTGAGCAAAAGAACGATATATTTAACCAAGATCTTTTGACTTGGGGAGAATGTTTGATTTATTCAGCATTTCATCAAACATTTGTTGCCACAGCAGGATATAGGAACAGGGTTGCATCATGGAAAACAGTCATTAATACAAGATACTTGAATACTCCTGCTTTGGATCGGTGCTCTTCCACCTATGGTGGCACTAACAAATATGGCAACATAAAAGAAACAAACATCGTTACCTTTTCTGCTGCTCCAGATCTTCAACGGAAGGCCCATTTTGCATAATATTTGGCACAGCTCCAGCACCTGGAAATGAAAAACCTCAGTTGCATTTTTCTTTCATGATAATTTATTTGTTTAGTTCCCTAAACTGATGTTAGAGGTTTAAGAAACAGTACGTAGAGTTCATGGTAGAGGAAAACCAGTGTAAGTAGCTTGGTAAACTTGCACTTACAGACAATTACTGCAGTATAGTGCTTCATTTGTGCAGGTGATTGGCACAAGCACTTATTTTAGGGATCACAACTTTTTTTTCATCTGACTTTGACCCAGGGCAAGAGAGAAAGGGAGAAGATGAGTTAGACAGGAAAACAATGACAAGGTGAGAAACCAGAGACAATAAAGAGCCCACAAAAGTGAGACGAAGAGACGTAAAGTGTAAGGTGGTGGAAGAAAGCACAGGCGCAAAACAATGAGGTATGAGGCAATAGGGACTGCACCTATTATTTAGTGGGGTCAAAGTCTAGGTTACTTTCTTAGGGTGCTAAGGATCTGAGGTTCAATAGCTCTAAACCTCCTAGAAAATCATAAACAAAGCACTATGATCCAGCACACCACATCATTATATGTAGTACAATATTGTATATCGAAGAATATCAGTCCAATCAGCAGGTCTGGTTTCAAATTTCTTTATTTAATTTTCTTCTTTAAAATCTGCGTAGCCAACGCGTTTCATCCTAACGGACTTCAGGGCAAAAACGTAATAAGAGGGTCTTTTCTGTGTGTTCCCTCAATACTTAGTTAGTGGTGAGCGCTCCTTTTGAGACAGATTTATATACAACCGTTTTAATTCCTCGAATTTGTATAATGCCCTCAATGCAAATTATCCTGTTAGGAGGAGCTAGGATTTGTATCTATTTTAAAGGTTACAGGAGCGTTCCTTTCATCACGTAGTCATGGACTACGTGATGTTTCAAATGCAAAAAAAATGGGACATTTTCAAGCAGTTTGTAGATCCCAGCGTGGTGGTGAAAATGTCAGAATCCACAATCTAGATTTAAAATCCTCATATGTTTCCTCTAGAGATGCTGATGTCCCCAATTGTACACAAAGGTTTTCTAACCTTCTTACTATTGATGAACCTCAAGAATCCATCGAAATAGAACGTCCCCTTTGCTAAGCATTTATTGATGATAAATCTCTCAAATTTATGGCTGATTCAGGAGCCCCTATGACTATTTTAGCAGACACTACTTTCTTTGCTTTAAGGTCCCAGTCTCTTACTTTACAAAGTCCGGAAATTTCACCCAAAGCTTTTGGTGAGAAAGATATTGATCTTTTGGTTTTCTTTTATGCTACTTTGCAAATTCTAGGTAGAAGCACCAATACTACGATTTACGTAGCTGTTAAAGGTAGGGATTTGGTTGGTTGGAAAGATTTAGCCAACCTAGGCATTCATTTGAAACCAGGCCAGAAGAACCCTATTGTTTTAGGAGATCTTCCCCTTCTTTCAATCAACAATGCCTTCCAATTAAAGGTCAAGCATGTTGACCTTCTCTCCACCTTCAAAACCAATTTTTCCTCTGTCTTTAGTGATAGAATGTGAACAATTAAAGGTTTTGAGCACACCATTAGGTTGCAAGCAAATGAATTGCTTGTCACGCACAAGATTAGACCTGTTCCTATTAACTTCAGATCTGATCTTAAACTTTTAGAGGTTTTAACTAATGATGGTATAATTGCAGAAACTGACTCCTCAGAATGGGTTTTCCCCATTGTTCTAGCTAAGAAGAGGAGCGGTGACCATCGTCTTTGTGTGGATTTGAGGTCTTTGAACCGCAATATCATTGTGGATTGTCATCCTCTTCCTCACATTCAAGAAATGCTTGCCAATATTGGCCACTCTAAGTATTTTTGCACCATTGATTTACACTTTGTGTACCATCAGATAGCCTTAGTACTGAATCCCAAGAGCTCACTACTTTTGTTACACTGTTTGGAGGCTACAAGTACTTAAGGCTACCTTTTGGCCTGGCCTCAGCAGCCTTAGTCGTTCAAAATGTAATGGATATTTTGTTCCAAGATATTCCTCGTGTCCAAGCATTTCAGGCAGATATTCTTGTTTTCACGGAAACCAAAGAACAGCATTTAGAAACGTTGCACAATGTTTTTTCTATTCTCAGTGCTAGAGGTAATACTATTCAACAATAGAAGTGTAAGTTCTTAGTTGAACAAAATCGATTACTTGGGGCATACTATTACCCTTGAAGGCATTGAACCCAAGTTTTGTAATGTGGAAGCTATTGTACAAGCACCTACACCCCCTGATAATGATGCCTTGAGATCCTTTCTCTTCTTTGCGTCTTTGCGAGTATTATGCCTGGTTTGTTCCGGATTATGCCTCCAATATTCAACCCTGAAGAGATTTACTCAAAAAAGGTACTAATTTTGCGTGGACTGAAGAAGTCAACACTGCTTTTACTAACATCAAAGAACTTGTGATTAATGCTCCCTCTTTGAGTCCCTTTGTTCCTGGTCATCAATGTACTGTCACTCTGGATGCCAGCTTGAAAGGTATAGGAGCGATTTTTGGGCAACACATCGGTAACAAAGAACTTACTGTAGCTTTTGCTTCCAAGAGTTTGTCTGTTGCAGTAACCAAACACAGTACCATTGAGAGGGAAGCTTTAGCTTGCTTCTGGACTGTTCATAAAGTTAAAACCGGCAGTCATTTTGTGATCTTCACAGATCACAAACCCCTTGTTGATTTATTACAAGGTGACGGTTTGGGTAAGGCTTCTGCTCATCTTGTACGTTTGTTATCCAAGCTACAAGAATATAATTTCACCATCAAGTACATGTAAGGTGGTAAAAATTTCAGAGCGGACTGCCTCTCCCCCTTACCCTTACCTGTATAGATGACATTGATGATGATTTTGAATGCGTGGTGTTAACTATTGATGGTGTTATTTTAGAAAATGATTGGGTCGATGCCACTTCTCATGATACCATTCTTCAAATAGTGTGCGAATTTATCATAAAAGGTTGGCCTCCCCTTCGCAATTTACCTCATGATTTGAAACCTTTTGCTCAAGTTGCTGCTGAATCGTCTCTTGAAAATGATCTCTGTATTAGAAATGGTTGTTTTATTCCTCCTTCGCCCCTAAGGAAAAAGCTAATTCAATTTGCACATGAAGGGCATCTAGGTATCTAGGTATTGATTGCTTTCCTTCCACTGCTCGTGCTAGAAGTAAGGTACTTTTCCTTCCTTCTTCTCCAGTCGTTGTCCGTCCCAGTTCTGCATTGTTGCTTGCCCAGTCGTCATTGCTTCCCCCTTCCTGTTGTTGCTTACCTGTTTTTGCTTGCCCTGTTCCCACTCGTCCCAACGCCACTGCTTGCCCCTTCATTGCTTGCATCGTTCTTGTTTCTTCACTCATCACCATACACTGGTTTCTTGACACCCTCCATCACCCCCTACAACCGGTTTGCATCATCCCACCTGTAGTTGCTTTCCTCATCCCACCCGTTGTTGCTTGCCCAGTTCTACCCACCCCCTCCAGCCACAAGTTTTGTAATGTGGAAGCTATTGTACAAGCACCTACACCCCCTGGAGTGTGTGGGAGTGGCTGGAGATGGGAAGAAAGGAGTCTCTGGAAGCAAACGGATCTGGGCCTTACAAAGTTGCAGAAGGAGTCCCTCTGAACACTGACACAGTGAGAGCAAGAAAGGGGCAAAGATCAAAGGACTTAAAACAGCAGATGGGATAAATCACATAGCAGGATGGTGTCCCAAAAGATGCAAGATTCCATGTTTAAAAGTGTTGTAGATCAAATGAAGTGATTGTGGGTTATATGATATAAAGAGCCTTGTAGAAATTAGTTCTTCTGATATGGGAGTTCATACACCAGCAGTATGAGGGTTGTTGTCTTTGACTGCCTGGCTATGTTTGAGAGGGGCAGTGATGTTAGACATAGGCACCAACGAGGAAGAATATAAATATCTTTCAGATGGCTGGACCTAGACAAACTGGGTCACGCCATTTTGTGGCCTTGGTAGGGTTTGATCTAAATGCATAGTGGGGCCTTCAGGGGTTATGAATAGCACCCTGCTACATTTTGGTTTGTAGGTTTATACTCCATCAATGTTACTTTTTGTGAACTTGGGGATAAATCAGGTGGTCTGGACAAGAAACAGGTTATAAAGTTGTGTATTTAATGTTATAGTGACTACCAGCGGGGGTGGGGTTGGTAGGGTTTTGTTATGCAGGAGAAGCGAAAGATGCAAGATATTTACTCAAGCGAGATGTGATGCGACTGCAATAAACCGGTCATGCACAAACATACAAATAGTCTACGGACAGCTGTGACTCCAGGGTCTAAAGATAGGGGGCCACAATGGCAGAGATATACGGCAACAAGAAGAAAAACAATGGCTGGCTCGTAAAAAATATAAAATGGAGTGTCAAGGACCTCAATGCATATTCCATGAGAAACCAAGTACACTCCTACTTAAGGAGACATTGGACTTGAAATTGATATGCTTCAGGAGAAGAATTTCCCCAAAGAGGAAATTTCAAAATGTGCCTATGCCAGTTTTTCCGAAGAAAAAACATTACTTACGCAGAATGTTGACTTGAGCAGCGCCAGGGTACCGTTCCAGATAAAAGACGTTATAGCTGCATCAAAACGAGGATAAGTACCGGTGTGTGGTAACCTATATAGGAGGGGCATGTGTCTGGTAAATGTATATGCTTTCAATATAGAGGAGGGGCAGTTTATATAAAAATAAAAAATAGGGGGGGCGTGGTCTCGTTGCGAATGGAGTGAGATGCACGCCGCGGGAGCTCCGGCCGCTCGCTGCATTCTAAAGCAATTAAAGCGGAGCTGGGGCTTTATCAGTGCAGTTTTTCGAGGTGCATATGTGGCGGAGTGTGAGGGGCCCCCCTGGCGAGTGGACGACGACTTGGGCTCACCTGCTGTGGTGGTGCAGCCGCTTTGCTTTGGCCTCCCGGCCCGGATTGCGGCGGCTGCCATTTTGTGGCTTCCAGGCCTGGGCCTCCCTTGTGGCTGGTGAGCGCTGCCCTGCGCTTCTCTGGACTCCCCCAGCACCGCCCTACCCTGGCAGTGGCTCCGGTGCACATTTGAGTCGGACAACACCTCTGTGGCGACGACGATCGGAGGAGGATGCGCGGCCTGGGGTGTCCTTGCCCTACACGATCGGATCGTTTCAGCTTGATCAGCCCACAGGCAAGGACCCGGATACAACCCGGTGTTTCGGGACACCGCCTGCCCTCCCCCTCGCCATATTGATTGTGGGACCTCACCTGATGCACTCCGAGCCTCACCGTCTGGGTTAGAGCGGGTGTAGCCGGTACCCCCATCTGCTCGCTCACAATCCCCCGACCACTCCTATCACGCCTGGCATTGGTGTGTACTAGACCCAGACGGGAGATGACACGCACCAAGTCAGTGAAGGACACAGCGGAGCCCCCAAAGGACAACCCTGTTGCCGCGCTGTGGGGCAAGTCGGGCGCAGCAGCCTCTGGAGAGATGGCCTCACAGACTGGGGGGGGATTCACCACCTGTCACCCAGGCTTTTATGGCTAACTTCATGGCGGAGCTCAAAACCTAAATTGGTTCCTTGCGTACAGAGGTCCACTCCTGTGTCCAGGAGCTCAGATAGGAGGTCACTGACCTCGGGGAAAGAGTAGATGGCCTTGAGAAGACCGTGGATGCACGAACAGCGGACCAAGAGCAACTCTGGCAGCGCCTGGCCGCCCTCGAGGAGCAACATATCGACCTGCAATTGAAGCAGGAGGACTTGGATAAACTGAGCCGCCGGGATAACCTCCGCATCTGGGGGGTTCCTCTCAGGGCCAAGGGGACAAACATGACATACGTGGCGCAGCTCTTAAACAAGGTCTGGGGCGATGACGGCGCCTCACCACCAGCTCTGGATCGAGCGCATCAAGTCTCTGGTCCCTCCAACCAAATGGGCCTCCTCCCTGATATTCTAACGCGGGTCCATTTTTTTACGGAAAAGGAGGCAATTCTCATAGCGGCACGCTCTAAACCAGAGCTTACCTATAGCGGTGCCTGTGACGAACAAGTTACGAAGTTTGAACATCAAATACCAGTGGGGTCACCCTTTTGCACTCATTTTCCAGTGGGAGTCCAAGTGTGGGATGGTGAGGTCGTTCCAGGAAGCGGCGCAACTTCTCCACCTCTCTCTAACGCTGCCATCTAGCCCTACACGTCTTCCGCCTCTCACTTGGACCCCTGCCAAACCATACTGGTCTACAATACTCCGCTATCGGCATCCTTCACATCCTGGGGAGCAATCGTCTTCGCAAGCTAAGAATGACATTATTCAGCACATCGGCTCCATGGAGGGGGAACGCTCTGCAGCTAGCTCCCAGCCTTCAACTCCTTGACTGACCAGATTCCCATCGCCGCCGGTAGCGGAGTGCAATGAACTCTGCGACTGTCTCATGACCCTGATGTGTTGGCGTCCCACCTCCTGAGTTGACCTCACCCCAGCTCCCCAATTGCAGTGCTGACGGTGCTGGACTGTCCGCCCGGATGACACCTCCTATGGCTGGAGACCCGCCCCATCCCGGTCCCTGAGAGAGTGACTTCTCCGGGATCACTTGTGCCTCAGGGCCTCGACTGACCCACGACTGGAACAGGACACTGTGGCCCGGTTGGCCAATGTTGGTTGTATATATTTTGATTGCCTATCTCTTTTCTCTCTCCCTTCTTCCACCTCTTCTATATCCCTTTCTGTGGCGATCTTCTTCCTTCAACGGGAGCGCCATCTCACTGCCCCTCTCCCCTGATGCACCACCCTTTCTACAGTGGCGTGATGGACCGCTTCAAGCTCTGACACAACAATGGCTGTCACACCTTCCCTGAAGATCCTATCCCTCAATGTTAAGGGCCTTAATTCCCCCAATAAGCGACATCAAATATGGCGCTACCTCTTGCAACAAAAGCAAGACATTATCCTTCTCCAGGAGACCCACCTCATAAAGACTGATATCCCTTGTATGGCCCACCCTTGATACACTCTTCAATTCTGGGCTGCAGCCCCCACTAAAACGGCTGGAGTGGCGATACTCTGTAGACCTGTTATCAGGCAGGGGGAATCTAGGGTATTCCGTAGCCAGGATGGCCGCTTTATCAAGGTTGGGGTCAGGATTGGGCACCGCCTCCTCACACTGTGTAATATCTAAGCTCCTAATCAGGCACAGGACTCTTCTCTCCGGGCGATCCTGCGGGAACATGTCCCACAGGCAGACCCCTCATTAATCATAGGGGGGGGATTTTAACATGGCGTGGAACGCTACAATGGATCGCAGTGAAGTCTCCTTCCATGGGACAGGAGCTATGTCCTCGGTTCTCAGGAGGACCTTGGCCTACTAGACTCCTGGTGCCATCATTCCCCTGATACACGTAAATATTCGTACTACTCACACGTGCACCGCTCGTATTCGCGCAGACTACATTTTTATCTCCCATGCTCTGATCAGCGAATCAATTTCGGCGTCCATGTCCGACATCTCGGTCTCAGATCACACCCATCTCGAACTTCTCTTGAAAGACCCATCTGCCAGCGCCCCTCTGACCCCACGCTGGCGCTTGCCTCCACACATTCTTCGGGACCCAGTCGATGTGGCAAGCCTGCGAACCGCCATTGACTCCTATTTCGCAACCAATGACATCCCCGAAACTCCCTTCCCTGTAGTGTGGGATGCATTCAAGGCCATGATCCGCGGTCATATCACATCTCTTGCAATCGCACGAGCGCGCCTCCTGGAAAATAACCTCTCCAAGGACATCAGGGCCCTAGAGCCGAAGGTAAGGACTGGGAACGAGACCGGGACTGGGAACGAGACCGGGACTGGGAACGAGACCGGGACTGGGAACGAGACCGGGACCGGGAACGAGACCGGGACCGGGACCGGGACCGAGACCGAGACCGAGACCGAGACCGAGACCGAGACCGAGACCGAGACCGAGACCGAGACCGAGACCGAGACCGGGACCGAGACCGGGACCGGGACCGGGACCGGGACCGGGACCGGGACCGAGACCGGGCCTGGGACCGAGACCGGGCCTGGGACCGAGACCGGGACGGAGACCGGGCCTGGGACCGAGACCGGGCCTGGGACCGAGACCGGGCCTGGGACCGAGACCGAGACCGGGCCTGGGACCGAGACCGGGCCTGGGACCGAGACCGGGCCTGGGACCGAGACCGGGCCTGGGACCGAGACCGGGCCTGGGACCGAGACCGGGCCTGGGACCGAGACCGGGCCTGGGACCGAGACCGGGCCTGGGACCGAGACCGGGCCTGGGACCGAGACCGGGCCTGGGACCGAGACCGGGCCCGAGACCGGGCCCGGGACCGAGACTGGGACCGACCACGCGAACTTCGCGGTGCAGACGTCTGGCCGCAAGCACCTTTAAGGACGGCTTCCTCAAAGCCTTCAGAGCCATGGCCCGGCAGGTGGAGCACAAATTCGAGTCGTGGTTGCACTCCAGACACCAAAGACACACTAAGTGGGGGTCCGTGACCGACATGGAGCGGTGACAGGCACCACACACTTGAATCCCGGCGTCTTTTTACTCGACACAATTCCTACACACCAAAAGAAGTCGAGAAAAAGTTGCAAAAAGTCTGTGAAAAAATGACAGGGGGTAGCTCTCTTTAATGGATCGGTGCTGGCTGGCGCCGAAAGAAAAGAACGGACGTCCGCGTGCCGGAGTGGCGGTTATATCGACGATCATGACGCCGACAACGTCATGCTGAGTCAATCAACACCACCTATCGGCATGCAGGGGTACTGGTAAGAAAAATCTTCCGGATCCAGCCTGACCCCTGGAAGTTCAAAGGTAAGGTATCTGCGGCTAGATGTCTTTTTTTCAGATAGAAAAGATTTAAGACGACAAAGAAGAAGTAGGACGGGGTAGAAGAAAATAAGCTGCTCTGTCAACTGCAAATGCAAGAAGATGAGAACAAATGTAACAATTCTGTTCCTCAGTGACCTTAACATACTGGGACAGCATTTGATATTACACATTATAACCATACACACTCATATGCTGTTGAACATGTCAAACTTGGTTCTCAGAGAGGAGAGATTTGTCTACGGATCTAAGGGTGAAATTGGTTGAAACACGAGGGATATCCCCTCCCAACAGATAAACATCCAACAGGCATCCAACTATGGAAACAGAAAAGGTAACTGTCAAACTCACAAACAAATTTTGCAGTGTTGTTGCGCCATGTTAACATAAACCAGATCAAGGAAATTTTCAAATAAAGAGTTCATCCTATAATCATTATCCTACAGTGTCTACCCTTCCTTGGAATCTACTAGATTTTTATTCTTTGTCCACTGGAGACTAAAGGAGCTATCGTCCTCAGACTCTTACCCTAAACTCTGACCACCCTTTCAGCTTTAGGCCGTTGTCAATGAGAATATGTACTTGCTGTGGCATGCCCCAGTCTCAAGGAGGCTCACAGATATCAGTCAAATCATCGTCAGAATCAAACTTGACCTGTGCAAAATTTGTCCAGTCAGGGTCTGAAGACTTCCGATTGATCTTCCTCTCTCTCTTGGGTCTTTTGGTACTGACCAAGTTCAGGCTTTCATCCACAAGGTCAACCTGCTCTTGTTCTTCTAACTTACTGTCTTCCCTAATCATCTCTATTATCTTCTAAGGAGTCAATTTTCTTTTTCAGGTGGCTGTAGGTTTCAGCCAAACCTCATTTGAAGTGCTTGAGATATCTGGCTCCGATGAGGATGATTCACTCTCTCCAAGGTGCAGCTTCCTTGCCTCACTCCAGCCTCTGCTTCTATGGGGATTTTTTATGGCAGATTAGTTTCAACCTTCCATGAATGTTCTGTTTCTGTAAATACGTATTCTCAATCCAGTGGTCAGTATCATATTGGGGGCTTGAATAACATTCTTGTCAGCTTCGAATGATGCTCGTCTGAAGGGGACTGTGGATTCTCGAATTGGTCTTACTTTTCTTCTGAAGCCTCAAACATCTCAAACCTAGGGTGACTCGAGCAATTAGTGGATGTTGGCTTTGCTTCTTCCTCTTCATGCCTTGTATTCTAAGTATGGGAGGCATGAATCCAATTCGGCAAACCAGCACTCTTGACAGCAGTGCTGGTAACCAGGATCACCTGGTAGGGTCATCTCCAGCGGTAATCACTCCAAGCAAAACACAGATGTGTTTCTTGATGTGAGTTCAATCACCAGAATTCCAGTCATGCCTGTGGGGACCTTTGGAGTAGCGGTGTCGACCGGGTGAGAAAGAACACACCACATAAGACAATTCCTTGCAGTACTCAAGGACCATGTCATCTGTGATATTCACAAGAGCAGCTGCTGGGACAACGGGTTTTTGCATGGCTCTACCCATCAACAACTCATGAGGAGAGAAACCAGTTCTTTTACAAGAGGTACTTCTGATGCTCATAAGCACCAAAGAAAAGGTGTCAGGCCATTTCAGTGATGTGGAGCCACAAGCTTTACTCAGTTTAGCTTTAATTGTCCGTTTAGTCTCTCTACAAGTCCTGATGCTTTCGGCCTGTAGCTACAGTGGAATCTTTGGTCAATCCCTAGGGTTGTGCACACCTCACTCTTGAAAGTGGGTTCCTTGATCAGATTCAAGATGTACTGGCATCCCAAATCGCAGTATCAGCTGCTCCTGCAGCAAGTTTGGCGACTGCTCGGCTGTCACATTTCCAGGTGGGATATGGCTCAACCAATTTTGAGAATAGACACATGATGACAAGGATATACCTGTGTTGGTTACATCAGGGCATCCCCACAAAGTCAATTTGGAGATAGTTTAAGAAACCATTAGACTTTCAAATACGGCTCATGGTCATCTCAACTCTTTTGTCCACATTTGTTTTTGGGCAGGTAATGCAGCGCTGTCATTGTCCTGGAATGAGGATTTTACCAAAACAATCAGAAAGTAGACACCATTCCATCCCTCTCCACATAGGTTGGACCACGCATGTGTCACACCTTCGTGGGCAGGAGGGAATCGGAAAGAACTGTTTTTTCCTCACTGGATACCCAAATGTCACTGGCCTCCCTCACACATCCCTTCTTTCATTTGGCTTTCTCTAACTCTGGGGCAGTATGCTGCAGTTCTCTCAGCGGACTGAAGGTATGTACGGTAGTTAGTAGCATGTTGTATACAGTTTCTCCTTCATTACATGGTTCATCCATATGGAAGGTGCGGGACTCAAGAGAGCAGTATCGGGCAACGTCGTCTGTATAGCAGTTGCCTCTGGCGCCAAATTACTGCCACTCTTGTGTACAGCATACTTCACCACACAATTTCCTTTGGCATTTGCAGAGCATCTAACACATTTGAAACCTACAACTAGTTCAGAATGGAGTATCAACTGAGGTAAAAAAAAAAAAACCCTTGCTGCAACCATTGCTGGTAAAAATTGTGCACAACTCTAAACCCATTCTGACTGACGGTGTAAAAGGCGACTCGTGAGCCCTCTGAGGTACAGCAGGCTCTGGTAAGTGCAATCAGTTCAGCCACTTGTGCAGACGTTACATTGCACAAGTAAGGCGCTTATACCACTCCACTCAGTGTACATAAAGCATAAGCGGCACTTAAAATACCACGTCGGTCTCTCAAGCAGGAGCCATCAACAAAAAGGATGTGGTCTGATTGGGGAAAGGGGACATCCAGTATTTCGGACCTTGGTTGGGTGCACAACTTGGTAAAGCAGATATAATCATGGTCGAAATCACCCTCATGGTCTACCTCTGGAGTTGGCAACAGAGAAGCAGTGTTTAGTGTGTTAGACCTCCGAATGGAAACATTCTCCACAGACAAAATAATTCTCTCATAGCCGGTAAGGCGACTGTTGGTCACATTTTGGGTTCGGGTCATGAGAATCTCAATTGAGTGGGGTACCATTACAATTAAGGGGTAGCCCATCACGATCCCTTCAGTCTGCTGTATGCCAAGACTCACCGCTGCAACTGCTTTGAGACAACCAGGCAACACTGCGGCCACTGGATAAAGCGTAATTGAGAAATAACTGATGGTGTGCTTAGTCTCCCCATCGGCTTGTGTTAGTACAGAAAGAGCACACCCATCTCTTTCATGACAAAAGAGCACAAATTATATTGGATAATTCAGCATTCCAAGAGCGGGTGCACTGCAAAGTAAATGTTTAAGCTCCTGGAAGGCTTATATGCTTTAACATCCTTTGGTACCAGGTCATTGATGTCAGTGTGTGTCAGCACTATTAAAGGCTTTCCCACAAAGGAAAAGTTTGGGATCCATTGTCAGCAGTAGCCAAACATGCATAAAACATCCTCGCTTTGAGTAGTTTGGAACTTCACTTTAAGAACTGTCTCTATGTGTTCATGAGACACTGGCCTTACTCCCTTCTCTATTTGGTGTCCCAGATACACAACTTCCTTCTGACAATATTGCAATTCCTGGGGTGAGACCTTATGCCTGTTCTGAGCCAAATGATTGAGTAAAGCAATGGTGTCTTGCTTGCAAGCTTCCTTAGTCACTGAAGTGATCAATAGATCGTCAATGTATTGGATTAATGTTGAACTACAGTGTAACAGCAAAGATTCTATGTTCCTTTTAAGTATCTGATTAAAATAGGTGGACTTTCTTTAGAATCAATCATGTTTTATTGCGTGGTAGAAAATCATTATACACAGCTTAGCTGCCTACATCAAGGCGCTGGCAGAGCGTAATCTTATGGCCAATACACAGCATTTAGGTCTACATCGCAGAGGGCGACCCCGCGATAAAATTCAGACCACAGCGTAAAGATAAGGCACCTGGTTAAGATACCACTTTTATAGAACAAAAGAAACAGAGAAATAGACAAACAACTAAACACCCCACCCGTCAAGCCCCCCACCCCCACCCCTCTCCGCATCAGTTCTTAACCATCATTTCTACCTTTCCCTAACAGTCTGTCCCAAGCTAGTATCTTTCAGATTAAGTTTTGGTAGCCCCTGGTGGTTCCAGTGGAATGAGTTGTAGGATTTGCAGGTATTTCTGGCACGTAACTTCCCTCATGTCTTTGGTAAGGAGTTGCAAGAATGTGGCCCATAGTTTCGCATATTCCGAGCCCTTCCCATCAATGCTGAGCGAGAGGCGCTCCATTGCCAAGAGGTGCCAGAGCCTCTGAATCCAAACTCAAGGGTATGGGGTTGCCAAGGAACCACTGTGCGCCAGTAGAACCTGCATCGCCGCAAGCAATGCTAGGGCTATCTGCTTACCCCTCAGCGACCATAAAGGGAAGGACTTAGAATGGGGGAGTCCCAGTAACGTGTGTTAAGGTGCTCGTGGGAATGTAATCTGAAATGCAGTATCAAGGTCATCGAGAACTGTTGTCTAATACCGCACTAGTTTCAAACAGTGCCACAGTATATGTACCAAGGTGCCAGTAAGACCACACCCCCGCCAGCAGAGGTCTGACTTCGTTCCATCCCATGATTTGAAGCGCGCTGGGGTATAGTATCAATAAGTGACTACTTTATAGGCAGATTACGTGCCCGTGGAGTTGGAAGCAGTGTGTTGTGCCCGATAAAAGAGGAGTTCCCATTTTTTTTGCGTGAAAGGCCGCCCTAATTCAGTCTCCCAACGGACATGCGCCTTTGTACGTTGTTTCTTGGGGCGTGCAATGATCATCGCGTACGGTCATCCTTTTTGCAGACCAGCAACTTTTCAAAGGTAGTCAAGGGGCGGGACATAAGAGCGAAATTGGAGGGTTAGGTCACCCAGTATGCAAGCAGTGAGTAATGTAAAGCATCCAACTCTGGCAGATCATAATAATCCTTACGCAGTTGAGGGAAGGGGACCAAGCCATCTAGATCAAAAAGAGAGCCCACCCTTTTCCAACCCTCCTCTCTCCAACGGTGGAAGACTGGGGAGGCCAGCCAGGTGGGAAATCAGGGTTGTCCACGATAGGGGTCATAGGGGAGGGGAACGTAGTCCAACTCCTCTGGCGTGCTAGCTGATCCCAAACCTTAAGATTTGGCGATGTGAGAGGAGTATAGGCCCCACGCTCTGTGTTTGCGCAGAAGCCAGAGTTCGCGCCAGATATTACAGCCAGCCACTGTTTGGTCCATAAAGTTCCAGTGTTTGCTGGACAAGGGCCTGTTCCACTCCGTGATGTAGCGGAGACAAGATGCTTGGTAATAAGCCCCCACTAGCGGGAAGCCCATCCCGCCATCAGCTTTCGGCAAGGTGACTAGTGATAATGCAAGCCACGTTTTTTTATTATCCCATAAAAATTTGCTAAGGAGCCCCTGTAATTTCCGAAGGGTACCTGGGGTGGATTCACAGGAAGCATTTGAAACAAGTAAAGGATACACGGGAGCACAGTCATTTTCACTGCCGCTAACCTCCCGTACCATGCTAGGTTGAGGCGTGACCAAGCAGACAATGCCTTGGTCGTTTGATTCACCAGTAATTTATAATTGAAGACAGTTGTTTTAGCAATTGACTAGGTCAGCCGAACGCCCAAATACGTAATGTTGGTGTGCACCCATTGGAAAGCAAAATCCTGTAGCAGGTCCTGGACCTCAACTTCAGGAATAGAGATGTGGAGAATTTGCGATTTTTAAAAGTTAACTTTCAACCCTGGGACACTTCCAAAAGCCAGAAGCTCTCTCGACAGGTGCCGCAATGTGGAATGGGGTTGTGTGAGCGACAGAATGACATCGTCAGCATACATACTAACTTTGTGTGTCAGCGCCGAATTTGATACCTACAATGTTAGCGTTCGATCGAATGCGTTGGGCAAAAGGCTCCATATAGAGCGCGAAGAGCAGCGGGGACAAGGGACACCCCTGCCGCGTTCCTCTGGAAATGGGGAAGAGGGCGATTTACACCCGTTCACTTGCACCGCCGCCTTAGGGGCTGCATAGTGACACTGGACCCATCGGACAAAGTTATCACCGAACCAAAAAGCACATAAGACTGCGAATAGATATTCCCAGTCAACGCGGTCAAAGGCCTTCTCCGCGTCGACTGAAAGCTAAAAGGCCTGAGTGCGAGACCGGTGTAGTAAGTCTATGAGGTGGAGGAGCCGCTTGGTATTGTCCCCTCCTTGCCGCGTCGGAATAAAGCCGGACTGGTCCAGGTCAATAAGGCCATCCATCAAGGGGCTAAGTCGCACTGCCAGTATACTCGCAAAAAGCTTGGCGTCGATGTTAAGGAGGGAAATTGGCCATTATGACCCACATTCCTTAGGATCCTTTCCAGGTTTAAGAATAACTGCAATTGTTGCCTCTGACATTGAGGGAGTCACCTCCCCAGTATCGAGGAAGGAGTTAAAAAGTCTTCTTAAAAGGAGAGCCAGCTCCACGCAAAAGGTTTTATAAAACAGTGCTGAGAAGCCGTCCGGACCCAGGGATTTGGCCACTTTCAATCGTGCCATCGTTGAGATGACCTCCTCTATGCGAATGGCGGCATCTAAAGTGTCCGCCAATGATTTAAACAGAGGAGTAATATCGCAAGAATTTAAATATTCCTCCCCTGTGTAAAGGCATTGGTAGAACTGGCGAAAGGTGTCGACAATAAAAGGTGTCGACAATAAGGGTGTCGGTGTTATGCTCCTCCGCTTTTAGATCCCGGATGGATTGGATAGCTGACTCTCTGTGTTCGTGCTCGTAGCCTATGTGCCAACATCTTCCCTCCCTTGTCCCCGCTGAGATAAAACTTATGTCGCAGACGCAGGAGGGCATGGTCTGCCCTGTCCACGTCTAAGTGTTTCAGCATGCCTCGCCTTGTTTCCAATTCCCTCCAAAACCTCGGGGCTCCGGTCTGCTTGTGCACTGCTTCGAGGGCTTCCACCTCCCTCTCCAACTCTGCACACTTTTCTTTGCGTAACCGCGCAAAGGATGCTGCGATCGCGATGAATTCGCCCCGCACTACTAGTTTCAAAGCTTCCCATACCGCCGCAAGAGGAGTGCACTCTTGGTCGTTGTCTGCGACGTAGTGTACTATAGTATTCCGAATTAGAGTGTTGACTTCCTCCGAGTGCAGAAAGGAATCACAGAGGCGCCAGCCCTGGGGTGGTGAACGCCTGCCATGGGATGTGAGCAGCACTGAGATGAGGGCATGGTCCGACAGGGAACGGGGAGTGATATCTGCTGCGTGTAAGTGTGAGAGGAGAGAGGGGGTGGCCAAAAAGTGATCTAAGTGTGCATAGGTTTTGTGCGCTGCGGAGTAGTAAGTGTAGTCGAGCTCATTAGGGTGCTGGGTGCGCCACAAATTGCTCAATCCACACTCAATCAACCATTGCTTCCCTCCCTGCGACAGTGCTCCTGTCTGATGTGAACGCTGCTCTGATCTATCCATCCCTTGGTCCATCACTACATTCAGGTCCCCTCCCACTAATAGCGCCGCATCTGGAGAGGCAAGAACTTCAGAGAGGGCTAGGCGCAGGAAGGGTTCTCGTTGTTCGTTCGGGGCATATAAAAGACCCTACTGTCATTTGTGTCTCTTCCCCCCCCCCCCCCCCCATTGAATGCGGACAGCCAGGAACCTGCCTTTGATATCTACCACAGTAGAGAGAATTTAGCAGTGTGAGCGCGCGCTAAAAAGGATTGCAACCCCATTTTTCTTAGCCGAACCCGAGGACAACAGTTGCAGCGGGAAGCGTTTATCCTTCATCCGCTTAGTATCTTTGGATAACAGATAGGTTTCCTGAAGCAGACAAATATCACCCTCAGCGTTTTCTAAGAGAGAAAGTATTGCAGAGCGTTTAACCAGGTTGTTTAACCCTCTGATATTCAAGCTTACAATTTTTAAATCCCTACCCATAATATCTAAGGGAGGAAAGAAAAGACAGCTAGCTGCCCAAATCCAACAGTACTAGGACCAGTATGAGTCACTTTACTTGGACCAGGTACCTGCCATGCCTGCCGGAGAACTGATGCGGAGCCCCAAAAACAACCCCAAAAATCCCGCAAAACCCACTTCCGTAACAAATACAACAAAACATAAGAAAGAAGGAAACCTGAGAGTCTAATGTAGTGACAACAGTCTGTCTCGTAAGTCAGATGTTTAGGGGGACATGACGCCATCCAAGATCGAGTCACATATGGGGTACAGAGCAAGCCCACTGTATAAAGGGGAGTGATGACACTGCTCCTCACCAGACAGCACCCCTCCTCTGGCACCGATAGATAAGCCAACTGGATGCCAAACTTTTGAAGATCAAGGGACAACTGCATTATCCGTCACCTGTGCCACTGATGTAAGGGCAGCCTCTCTCGCCAGCATTCTAGTGGACGTGTCCGGCTCTGAGGGGGGGGGGGGGGGGGGGAGGGGGGGAGGGGGTGATCTCCCAACACGCTGCCACTCGGAGGAGCGCTGGCGCCTCTGCGAAGGAGACCCGTTGTTTCCAGGTGGGGGGGTAGGGGGGATTGCTGCTCCAACCCCAATATGTCATAAGCGGCCTCCAAAGAGCGAATCTGCAGGAGTTTGCCATGGTGCTTGAAGATGAGGCGAAACGGATGGCCCCAAGAGTAGGGGATACCTTGTTCCCGAAGAGGATTATGAATGGGTTTAAAGTCCCTACGTTTGACCAGCGTGGAGGCCGCCAAGTCTTGGTAAAGTGTGGGCTGATGCCCCCAGAACTGCACTGGGTTGAGATCTCAGGCTTTACGAAGGATTCGCTCCTTAAGTTGGAAATCGTGGATACAGACAAGTATGTCCGGTGGGGGAGCTTAAGCACCACGTGGCAGACCTACACGATGAACACGATCCATCTGTATTTCCTGATCCCTGTCCTCACCCAAGATCTGGTGGAAGATCACAGACGTAAGCACGGAGGTTATCGCCTTCTCCTTTCCAAGGAACCGCCTGGCTTCTGATGTTATTATGCCTGGAACGGTTTTCCAAGTCCTCAGCGTGGGCCGGGAGATCAAGATTCCGTTCCTTAAGGCGAATCACATCCTGCTGGAGCTGGTGGAGATCGTCTTCTCTTCCTAAGTCGTGTTCTTCCAAGGTCGCCACCTGATCCCCTATGGCGTCCACATCACGCCATACTTCTCTTAGGTCTGAAGAAAGCTGGGAGCGGAGCTCCATAATGTCCTCCTTTATGGCCGTGAACATCTCGACCCTAAAAGCTTTGGTTGCTGGCACATCATCGTCGAGTTGCGGCGACTTGGATTCCGACTGAGAAGCAGAGTGGCTCGACGATTTTTGCAGGAGATCCTTCAAGGGTTTGTCCTTTCTACTGGAGGAAGGCCTGGCACCACAGGCAGGAGTCTATGCGCGGCCGAGCGCAACCAAAGCAGGGCAGCAGTAAGAGATGTTAGAGATGGTTAGGAGACCGACCTTCGCAGGGGAAGCCGGGCTGGCGGTAAGAGAGAGGGCGGACAGTGCCGAACTACGTGAGCCAATACAGTTTAAGAATAACTGGTGGAACCCAGGCAGCGAACCGCAAGCCTGCAGCCCCTCATGTAGGATCTGTCTAGCAAGGGAAGACCGGAGCCCAGGGCTCAAAAGGGGGCACACAGAAAGAGGGGGGGGATCCCCACGCTCGTCTCCGCCTCCCCATCCCTCACCGCCAGAATAGCACCTGGCGTTCTGGCTACAGCCGGGGCAGGCCTCTACTAGCCAGCCTAGGTCATCCGCTGCTCCGCCGATCCCAGGTCTCCCCTCAGTCACCACATGAAGCAGCCCACGCATCAGCCACAGTTCATCACAGGGAATACAGCCCCTCAGACTGCAGAAGGAGGGGAGGCTCACAGAGTCAGGGATCGCCCCTCAGAGGAATGAGGCAGAACCCCCCCCCCACTACCGCTGCCGCCACCGCACCGAGACGCACACCGAGCCACGCAACTTGAAGCCAGGCGACGGCCCTCGGCCACCGGTCTCCTCCCAGCCAAGCTCACAGTGAAGCCCCCAACGGGGCTGCAAGGCCCCTCTTGGACAATTGCGCTGTATTAGCGGCCACACTGGGTCGCGCAGGCGATGTCGAGGGCAGGGGCAGTGAGCCGCCACCCGCCGACCCGAGGGCAGGCCTACCGCTCCCAGCATCGCAGACCACAAGGCCCCCAGCTCCACAATAAGGCCCTGAAAATGGTTGCACGGGGGGGGGGACCCATGCCCGCTACAGCCTCCCAGGCCACACCACTACAGGGAGATCACATAGCGCGGGCCCAGCCCCCATCAAGAAGTTCAAGGGCCAAAGGCACTCCTTCGCTTCCAGGCCCCACCGCCAGACACCACGTGTCCAGCGTCGTTCGAGAGCCTTCCACAGCACTGGGCCCCGCAGTCAGCAAAGGGGGGGGGGGGGGGGGGGGGGGGGGGCGAGGGGTCCGCTTAGTTCAAAATCGCCTACCATGCACGGCCAGCAGGGCCTACTCGCTGCCACGCCGTCACACGGACCGATTCACCCAGCTAGAGGCCGGGCGTCAGTCCGCCACCCCTCCGCTCCTCACCTCAGCACTCCTGGGCCCCAGTCATCTCGACCCCGATCAGCAACGGCGCGGGTGTATTCAGAAGCTCACTGGGGGGCCGCTCGCAGCCATTCTCTCGTATAGGTCTGCTTGGGTCATTCACCACAGGGCTCCTCCGTTGTCAGGGATCCAGCGTGCCGCAGACAGGCGACCTCCTCCAGCGCAGAAAAATGGCGGCTGCTGCGCGGGTCCCACTCCAATCACTCGCCGAGTTTCGTGCCTCCCCTCATCTGGCCATATCGCTACCCTGGGTATGCTACAGGCCACCTCTCCATGCAGCCGGGGTCACTGCGGTGTGAAGGTCCACAGCAGCAGCAGCGCTCCGCTAGGCACACCAGGCCGCAGCAAGGCCGGGCCCGGACAGCCCAGGCAGACTCCAAAAGCCGCCGCAGATCTCACAGATAAGCACACCGCCAGTGCTAGGACATCAGCAGGCACCCCCGACGCTCAATGTCCAGCGCAGATGGGCATCAGTAGGGGAGATATTACAAGGGTTATGGCAGGCGGCGCCGGAGTGATAGGGAAGCACGTCCTATCTCGCCGCCAACTTGGCTACGATGGACTTTCTTTAAAGCCTTGTGGAGCACAACACAAGGGTCTTCTCCTGGAACAAGAATGAGAAGAAAAACTGTCTCTCCCTGTAAAGGACCCGAAAAAAAGGCTTGATAAATGTCAATGACTGTGAACCACTCCGCCTCGGGGGGGATTAAGAATAAACTCACTGCAGGGTTCGGTAACACAGGATAGCATGAAACGACAATTCGGTTAATCTTTTGAAGGTCTTGAACAATCCTCCACTTTTAAAACAAAACGTCTGTAGGCTCATGATTGGGGAGTTACAAGGACGCCTGATGACTTCCTTGAAGATACCTTGTTCAATCATGCTCTCAATGACTGGGATGATCCCTGACACAGCTTCTGTGGTAATTTTATAGGTGCGAGTCTGTAGAAAAACGACATTGGGTCAGAAGGTAATTTTTATGTGTGTAGCACCTTTAATCAACCAAATATCTCTCCCTGTGAAATCCCAGACCATAACTATCTCTCTCAAATCCACTGGAAAGTTCTCCGTTGTAATGACTGGGTATGACCTGGCAACAGGGTTAGGGGACTGCAACTTAAATTTGGCGCTGGCCGCTTGTATTTCAATTCTGACCCCATCATACGTACAATAAATGACACAGTTGAGCTAGCAAAGAAGATCATGACCTAGCAGGTTTACAAGGCTAGAATCAAAGATTACAAATTGGTGTTGTTTTACGATCTCTCATACTTTTACTGAGACAGGGGCTGTAACTTGGTTAAGGCACTGCTTATTTACAATGCTAACAACTTGGACTTCTGTTCCCGAGAGGGATAAGTTGGGGGCCTCAACTGTTCCAACAAATGAATAAGTGGCTACAGGAAAGATACAGGACGTCCGTTAACCTCTCCATCCACATATTCGTCTGTATTGTAACAGCAAATTCCAATGGCCTACCCTGTGGCAAATGTGCACCTGGGGTAATCTTTTGAGCACTTATGCTGCACTCTGACATGTTACCTCTACCTCTAGAGTTTACATGGTGCAGACTTCACCATTGCTGGAGTTCAGAATAAAACTGCATGACAGGCTTCAGTAGACCAGGTGTTATGAGCCCCAATGCACCTCAATACAGGTCTAGGTAGCTGCACGTCCTTTTACCTACATTTGTTCTACTTTGCTCTGCAAAACGGCTCTGGCACGGACCTTTTACCTAGTTACGTGCAGAATAAATGTTGTGTGGTTTTCCCCGAAAACTAGCTTAATTTATTATGCATGAAGATTTTAATATCATATCTTAATCCCTTGCCAGCAGGATTACCATCTTTAGTATAATAACTCTGTACAAAAGTCACAGCTATGGTCATCCTTGGACGACAGGCCCACAGTACCATTACACATCTAGGTAGAACCCCTGAGGGTACCTTTCGGGTATAAAAGAACATCTTCACTGGGCAGCCAGACAAGAAGCTTCCTTGCTCACACAAGACGCTGAGATTCCTGCATGCAGAAAACTCCAGCATGTAGTGGTCTGACATACCTTGTGGGGTGTCCAACTCGAGACCAAGACGGGGTCTTTCTTTCTCTCCTATCAGGCAATGAGGTTGGCGCTCTCCTAGGGGATTCTTGGCTCTATACCCTACATACATTCCTGGTAACTTAGATAGGGTTAGCATTTTAGGAGTAAGTGTGATTATTGCCATGTATTTAAATGCCTGCATAGATCCACTGTTTTTGCACCATGATAGAATTCTACCTTTTATTTACTCTGTCTGTGCTTGCAAGTGTATGGATCTATTTCTGTCTAATGGTTGTCGCAGCACACATATTTTATACTAGAATGACGCTGGTTTAATAAATGCTTATTGAAAACGCCCTCCTCATTTATTCTGTGTATTTTTCTGGGACGAAGTGAGCACGAGTGACTGAGCGAAAAATAGTACAATATTTCCACGATCCGTGAAGGATCAAGAGTTGTCATGTTTGATAGTTGCCAGAGACTATTCGCTCCTTAGTAAGATTAGGGGATTATGGTGGCACTGTGAGCTAGCTGGTCTAAAGGCTTACATATCCTTCAAGGTGTCTGGAATCAGTCTGGCCTCCAATCCGGTCATTTATTTTGTTTAAACGTGCAGATCCTATAGATTTATAGGAATTACACAACATGGCGCCGCCAACATTGGTTTGGTTCTTATTTAAAGTTCAAATAGGAGTAGTTCAGTCGTGCTTTCTCAGATTTACTCACATTTATCCATAGACGTCTGGAGTGGGCAGGGTATATCCGCCACAGTGGAGTAGGTGTATCCTATGTATTGGATGTAGGTTTGTACAAGTTTGAAGGATTATAGTTCCCCACATTGTGAAGAACCTTCTCTTTTTCTTAATACTTCCTCCCTTAATGTCTAACAATGGGGATGCTGATGCAAGTGGTGCTAGTATAGAGGAAGTTGAGCAGAAAGGAGCTCTTAACATTTCAGAAAATTGCAGACACGCACTTACTATGAAATTATTAGCTTATGGTGTCCACACGAAGCATTCAGAACAGAGGTATTCTTTTCTTGGGTTAAATTACCACCTGCAGATGCGCACACACATTTGTTGCATAGTTATATTCTAGATGAACCACCTGAAGAATATTCTCGCTACGAGAACATAAAAGTCCCTCTAACTTACCAAGAACATAAATTCTTTTAAAGGTGCCCTCCCCCATACCACAGATAAAGTTAGACTCTGTCCACACAGCAGAGAGAGAGACTTGGATGGTCCCAGCTGCTTACATACCGCATCCAGAGATTGATACATTGCCAGCAGCAGACTCCACTTCACAAAGAAATAATAAAGCTTTACAGAAATCTCACTCAGTACGTGTTGCGAACACTTACAATTCAACCTTCAAGGGTCAGTCAAGCTGGTCAACCGCCAGGGACTGCAACAAACATCACCCCACAAACGCTGAATGTGATTATGGGAAGAATGCCCACTAGACGTGAGCAGATGCTGTTCTGGATAGCACAGAAAATAGCACAGCTTAAGGCAGTGTTTCCCCACACAGGCCCCCAAGAAAAACAGAGACCACGGACTAGTTGCTTGCCAATGGGAATAGTTCCCCCGATAGAGTATTGTACCATCTGGAGTATAGTTTTAGCTGCCGTTTATACCAGAACTATTGGTACCCCTTCAATAGCAGTCATACCAGAAGTGTTGAAACAAATACAGAAGAGTACGGGGCACAACCTGCCCTGAACTTGGGGATGAAATTGATAGATGAAATTGATAGGGAATTTTCCCTAGGTATCAACAATTATGTTATGTAAGGGGAGGTAGCAGCTGTGGCTATATGCCAACGCCTGAGGGAATGCACTCCTGCACAACAGGAGCGTGACTTACCTAAAATTACCGAAGATACCTTTGCTTCACTGGGTAGATAATATGGGAGCCAGACCAGTGAAACCACAATTATAGGGTAATCCTGAAAAGGATAACTCAAAGCAAGCACCCGATTCTACTAAAAAGAAATGGGATAATAAACAATCAAAAAACAAGCAGAATGCATCACAATCACAGGGTGGGTCTCCTCAACAGGAGCCCTACAACAGGAAATTTATCCTTAGAATATATCCTTAGAAACCGTGACCAAAATAAAACACCTGACAGGTATCAGGATACTGATGTATGTTCCTCTCGTTCATTTCTGGATTCATCCAAAAGCTCTCAGAGGGAAGGATGGTCCGAACGCAGATCAGAAGAGCAAGCCAAACCAAGAGACACACATCGCACTTCAGATTATATTATCAAACGAGAAGATAAACCAAAATCTAAACCTCAATTTAAAAAGAAGAAGGTAGCTGCCCTTAAAATAAGAAATGCCCAGGCTACTGAGGACTCAACTACTGAACGGAAAATAAGCTTTGACGATGCTAGCCAGCGCAGCAGAAGTAACACTAGCTCACCAGAACCTGATGGAATTTCTGATGACAGCAGCGTTGAATGAAATATCATTTGGAATCACCCGATACCAGGGTAGGTGTCCCACATCAGTTACACAAAATAACACTCCATATGGAGGGGGACATATCTAGTGAAGTGAAAGGTCTCTTTTGGGAGAACCTAACATATGGTCCAAGATAAGTGCTGCTGCCTGGCGGACTGAATTTGCGATCTTACTTTTTTTTTTTTTTTTTTTTTTAAACAAACTGGTTTTACATGCTTTAAAAACTGCTTTTAAATTGTACTGTATTGAATTTGAATGCTCATGAGAAACTCACCGCGCTAGCTGCTCCACTCACCTTGAATTTCGGCCCTGCTCAGTTCCTGGTGTTACGCCCACTCGGGGCGCCAATCACCGAGGAGGGGGAGGAGCTAAGCTGACTACAGCCATTAAAATGCCGGTAGCAGCGTGGGAGCACAGCGGACGCATCGGCGGCACGGCAAAGGCAAGTCCATCTGCGCCCGTCCACGTCCGTACGGGGCCAGCCACTATGCCCAATTCACAACTTGTTCATCACCTGAATTGAAACTGCTCCATTCAGGGAAATTTGTACTCAATCCTCACATGGGTACTGGCCTGGCCAAGAATGGGATCATGGATATTAGAACCTCTTTCCCTGAACTCTCACACCCTGGTTACCCTGCAGGTCGTACCCAAACTCAGGACAGAAACAAAAGTCAGGTGCTATCTGTTATTTACCTTAATACCCGCTCCATGATAAAACACAAATTGGACATACACCTATTACTGGAGTCTGACCAACCGGACATCCTCCTGTTAACAGAAACCTGGTTATCACAGGATTCCTACCCTGACATCCTAGCTGCACTACCTAGTGACTACTATATCATTCAAGCCAACAGCCCTCAGGGGAAGGTGGGGGGAGGAGTAGCAGCCATAATATGCCACAACTTGAAGTTCACGGCACTAACTCCTCTTGATCTACCGTGAGTTGACAATCTTGTGATCAAATTAGAATCCGACGCTGCCCTCATGGTTTATGTTTTACTCTATAGGCCCCTGCAGAATATGCCACTGTTCCCACAATCTCTGGGCAAACAGGTAGCCTACCTAATAACAAATCACGCAAAAATGTTATTGATCGGTGATTTCTATTATTGGGCCAACAACATATTTGGTGGTCCTCACTCTGCTGATTTTACTGACCTACTCACAGGGCTAAATCTTAATCAACAGGTGACTGTCGCTACACACATTAAAGGGCACATACTCAACCAGGTATGGCCAGCCAACCTTTCTATCTCTAACCCGGTGGTTGTCCCTTGCCCATGCATGGTCCGACCATCATCTGATTAAATTTATTATCAAAAATCTCACTAGGGCCAAAATCCCTGCCTCTGACGGTAGGGTAGCGAGGAGCTGGAACAATACCAATAAAAGTCAATTCCTTGAGACATTGACCAACACAGTCCAGTCTGCCCAATCCTCTATTAACCATAGCGAGGAAAACCTATCAGCTTGGTTACTAGCAGCCAGTAACAAACATCCACCCCTTAGGAAAATACATCGAGCCAGACGTCACGAGGCACAGAGATGGTTTTCCTCAGACTTAAAAACCTTAAAACTAACCCTTCGACAATCCGAAAGGAGGTGGAGAAGTAAATACCTACCTGAGGATAAAAGCATCTACTTAGCTGCACTAAAAAACTACAAAAAAGCTATCCTGGCCCCAAAAGCTGCATATTTCTCCTCAAAAATTGGGACCTCCACAAACCGGTCCAAAGAAATCTTTGATAGTTAATGAACTATCCAACCCCAACAGGGTGACATTAAAACCCTCACCTTTACAAAGCTTATGTGACTCTTCGAACAACTTTTTTATTAACAAAATTAAGGCTAGTATCCCCATATGTTCCACTCCAGCATGCCCGACCGCGCGAATGAACTCTTGCACTATTGAACAGATCCCAGGAATAAGTCGTGAAGTACTGCTGGACCTGTTGACCAAAGTAAAATCAGGCTCACCCAGGTATTGCTGCCCTCCCTGGATACTAAGGGAAGTCTTCTCTGCTCTCCCTGGCCCAGCTATGTCCCTCTTGAATGAGTCATTGGCCCAAAGCAATGTCCCCGACACCTTCAAGGAGGCCATTGTCATTCCCCTCCTGAAGAAGCCAGGGGCGGACCCTAAAACTCTGACGGACTACCGCCCGATCTCCTTGTTGCCTTATCTGGCCAAGGTACTTGAAGCCTATGTGGTAAGAAGTCTAGCTACCCTTATGGAACAGTCTGTATATCTGGACCCCCATCAAGCAGGGTTTCGTGCAGCACATTCCACAGTCAGTTATACTACCTGTACTGGACACTCTTCAGAAGGAAGCTGACAGGAGCTCTCCGCAGGCTCTGGTGCTGCTGAATCACTCCGCAGCATTTGACACGGTCGACCACGACATACTGGTCGATTGTGTAAGAAGCGCAGGAATCCAAGGCTCAGCGCTTAACTGGATCCGCTCCTTCCTGGGAAATCGATCTCAAGCAGTCCGCATAGGACAGTTCACAGCCCCCAAGATGAGTACCACTTGCCGTGTCCCGCAGGGCTCCTCACTCTCCCACCATCTGTTTAATCTATACCTCCTCCCTCTTATTCATGCCCTGAAGGACAGGAAAGTGCACACCTTTAACTATGCGGACGACTTTCAACTCATGTTTTCCATCAGCAACTCCCCTGCATCCATCCACGAATTTCACACTACTATTCTACTAATCCGCGATTGGATGAATGGCAATCACTTAAAACTTAATCCAGATAAGACAGAAGTGATCCTAACGGGGGGCTCACTGAACCCTTGGAGTCTTCTCTTTTGGCCAAAGGAACTAGGACAGCCTCCCACCCCGTCCTATTCTGCCAAAACCTTGGGGGTAACAATTAACAGCGATCTCACAATGAAGACCCAAATTGGCTCTGTGATTTCAACGTGCTTCTTCCAGTTAAGAAACATCTGTAGATTCCTCACACAAGAAGCCAAAATACAGGTAGTCTTAGCTATGGTAATATCCCACATAGACTATGCCAATTCTCTATATTTTGGCATTCCAGCCTACCTAATTAACAGACTACAACTGGTACAGAACCAGGCAGCAAGACTGATTTTTTAGCATAACAAGCGCCAACATGTCACACCCCTCATGAGGAAGTTACACTGGCTGCCTATAGACCAGAGATGCGCCTTCAAGGTGGGATGTATCATCTTTAAATCCCTGAATGGTAGGAGCCCTAAATTTGTTGACAGTCTCATTCAAAGGCACAATCATACGCGCAATCTGCCCACATGCATCTCTTATCTACCTCCTCCTTCAAACTGAAGCGCTTCGGTGGAACGAGGTTCGCCGTACTAGGCCCCAGATACTGGAGCTCTCCGCCTCTCGAAATCAGATCCTGCGCAGACCTTATGAGCTTTAGAAAGCTCCTCAAGACATGGCTGTTTAGACGGGCATATGAGTAAAATCCAAGGACTCAGCACTCCTTAGAGCAGCGCCATTAAACCAATCTGGTGTACGTGCGCTTTATAAGCAATATTTAACATAACATAACATGGATACGATATCCTTTTGGCAGAAAAAGTTTGTCCAGGTGAGTTCGTTAAGGACTGCCCAAAAGAAAAAGCCGTAATATTGCCAGCCTTCTCCGACCTCGTTCCAGAATCACTTAAACATTCATACGTGCATGAGTGGACGGTAGCAATAGCTCCTGCATTATTCAGCAATCACGTAGGGTGGGATGCTTAGTCACCTCACCATGAAATCCCAGTTAAAACTACTCCAACTGCTCAGAGACAGTAACCAATATAACATTATGCAAAGAAACAAGTCAGAGAGATCTTAGATCAACTTGAATACTAAGGTGTGACTAAAAATTGCACCTCTTCGATGAAACCTAACAATTCATACCGTCTAGTTTTAGACTACAGGCATTTAAACACATGCACAAAAGCATTTGCAGTACAAAACGCACACATTGCCACATTAATGAATAACATTGTGCGGAAGAAATACAAAACAACACTAGATATCTCAAATGGATTTTTTAACCATTATATAGTGCCTGAAAGCAGATATTTGACAGCATATTCAGCCCTAGGCTCTCAAAGTCAATTCTGTAGACTGCCCCAAAGGTAGAAAAATAGCTGCAGGTTGTTCTCAGCAAGAGTATAGGAGTTACTTAAAAATTGTGAAGGAGGAGGAATTGTAATACTAGATGATATTTATCTGACAGACGATTAATTATTGGATCATTGAACAGTGTGAACATAATTCTGAGGTTCACCCATGAGGGCTAAAACTTTTCCTTAGAAAGCTCTAGAATTGCTCACCTCAATGTCCTAATTTTAGGATATGAGCACTCAAGTGAAGGAAAAAGCCTAGCAGCTAATTTTTTAGAAAAATGTGCGCTGCTTCAATCGCCAAAGACTCTGAAAAACTTACAATCCATTTTAGGATTCCTAAATTTGGCAGAACATACATTTTTTTGTTTACGCAGACACGGTAAAACCTTTCTACGATTGAATTAGACCTGATTTTTCAGTTCGACATTAGACACCGGAACACACAGAAATTCTCAGTTCCTTACAAGCAGACATGATAGCTTCCAAACATTTACATACACGTGTACAAATCTGGTGGTCCATGAAGTCGCAGGTCAATCTGGGTACACATACCTCACTTTCAATAAAGGCAAAATGGTACCCATTGCATACAAATCTAATTTGTGCACAAACGCTGAAATTAGTTTTGCATCCACTGAAAAAATACGGACGGCAGTACAAAATGCTGTAGTGAGACAAAGAGCACTAGTTCAGCGGAAACATATAATTGTTGTTATTCCAGTACAAACCTTAGAGGCTGTTATAAAAGCAAGCATTACAAACGCAAAAGCACTGCCTCCATGGTGGATACAATGGGCTAATTCTCAAACTGCAACAGATGTAGACTACAAATTTGATTCTACATTGAAAACACAAGCATTCTTGCAATACAAACAAGAATATCCTCTCCCGAATGAAATAATGCCTCTAGATCAGTATGAATACATAACTTACACTGACGGATATGCCCAGCCGGCCGTAGGAAGTAAACAGCAATACAGCGCAGCATGTGCGATTGTTAAGAGTCGTATGTGGAACGGTAAGTTCTGTCCTAGCAAAATACAGACTCAGACTCAAGGAGATTGCACGGCACAGTTGGTAGAACTAAAAGCCCTGATACTGGCATTAAAAAATACGGATCGGAAATTACATACATTTATTGGGTGCGATTCGTTTTACTGTGTCCAGTCATACAACGAATAACTTTAAAATTGGGGCCAGAATGAGTTTAGAGATTCCAAAGGTTGTCCAAACAAGCATAGCCAATAGGTCTCGCCCTGGGGACCTTATAAGTGTTTATCCATGCAACGGTTGATGTTGTTGCACCAAGGATATTGTGCTGCATAAGTAAATACTTATAAGGTCCCAAAATGCACGACCTATTGGCTATGCCAATGCTTGTTTACATAGTAACCGTTGAGTATCAGCTACGTCATACTCACAAATAGACAGCTAGTATGTTAGCCGACCAGAATCCATTTTGTATCAAATTGTATGTTGCCAGTGTACCACTGTTGACTTGCATGCTGAGCATATTGCCCCAGAAGAAAGATTGGTCCATCTCGCTCTCATACTGCGATTAGATGTGTGTGTATCAGGGTAATTAATCCACCCAGATAACATACGGCCTGGAGCCTGCATTTTACAAATATATCTCTGCAACAGGCACATTAAGCTATCAAGACATTTGAAAAGGGATTAAGAGCCGCCCCCCTCTGAGAAGTGCTGTGAGATATCTGCATTTGATGCATAAATGAAGCTTAAGGTGATTTTCACAGAAAAGTCTAGGCTTGATTGCTCTAAACATAACTGTAAGAAAGATGAATAATTGTTGGGGAGAGGGGGCGCGAGGCAGCTGTACAGCAATATTATACCTTTCTGTTCCAAGGGCATGTGATATTTAAAACAGAGGGCTGCAATAACGGTCATTACTAACTGTCAAAGCACGCAAAAACAGCGACCCCTACATTCCCAGCTTCACTACAACTCCATGGAGAGTGTTGACAGTATTCTCACAGACCCACACTAATTTCTTGCTGGTGGGACCCATGAAACCGGCCCCCCACACCAAAGGAGATATCTGCCGCTTGGCTGTGTTTTACTTTGTAAAAGCAAACAATACGTGCACGGGCCTAAAGCTTTAGAGGCCTGCCACATGCGCTGGTGATTGTCAGGGTTGCTGAACACCAAAGCTGCCTACCTAGTGTTGTTTCTACCTCATGTACGTCACATCCACCACTGGCACAAAGGAAGCTGCCAGATGAATATTCGCATTTTGGGTGAGATTTCTCCACCCTTTCACGAGGCTTTGTGCACGGCCCCTCATTCCTCACTGCTAATTATTCTGCCTGAACCTTCCCAAATGAGTGCTTTGAGGCGACCTTAGCTTTTGCATTAACTTCTACACTAAAAAACATCACAACCTATTGAGGCAAGATTAAAAAAAAAGACAAACATAACATGAGGCTGAAAGTCGCAGAGCAACTGGCCAGAGATACCGCCACATAACTCGCCGACAGTCACGTTTTATCCCTTCAACACGGTGAAAAGCGGAGTCACACCGGGTATGCCAAGCTGTGACCTCCCAGTTGTGCACTGGGTGTTGTAGCGAGAGTACACGGAGGGTAGAGGCCTGGTAGACTGGAGCCACACGAACTGTGGAGTACTTTGTACCAAAATGGAGACAGAGACCAAAAGTAACTCCGTGCGTGGCAGGGTCAAAGAGACAGGTGCAGAGAGTAAAACAGGCATAATGCGTACCTAGACCAGCCGACCGTTCAACATTGGGCTTTAGATTCGAATCACAGCTTCTCCTAAACCCTCCGTGATTCTGGGCAAACCAGTTACATCAACCCATCAGAAAAAAGAAAAAAAAAACAACATGCGTAACCTAATCTGGATCTGTTATAAAGCTATCTAGTGCCATTGGGCCACGAGTTTATGGTATTAACATAAACTAGCAAAAAAATGTACGTCAGCTAAATAAAAAACCCGGAGTGGAGCAGCTCTGCACGCCGGGACCTCTGCAACTTGGCAGCTGAGGGGCTGTGCACTGGGTGTTGAGGCAAGAGTCCACGGAGGGCTGAGGCTGGAGCCAACCAACTGTGGAGTACTGCGTACCAAAATGGAGACGGACTTCAGATTCGAATCACGGCTTCTCCTAAACACTCCATGATTCTGGGCAAACCAGTAACTCTACATCACCGCATAAGAAGAAAAAAAAAATAACATGCGTAACCTAATCTGGATTTGTTATATCTGTTAAGCTATCTAGTGCTATCGGGCCATGAGTTCATGCTATTAATAAAAACTTGCAAAAAAATGTAAGTCAGCAAAATAAACAAGACGAAAACTAAAACAAGACTCGCGGCCGCAAGACGCGCTCTGTGGCAGGGGAGGGGCTGTTAACTGAGAGGGGGGAGCAGGAGGTGAGACTGCGAGTGGTGCGCGCAGCAAAGGAAAGCCAGATGGCGCCTGATCGGGCATTGAAAGCTGGCGGCAGCGCGCGTAACCGCAAGCGCTAGGCCAGCAAAAGCGTGGGGCAGCACTTTTAAAAGCCACTTACTAAATGTCTCGCAGAGCAGCGCATGCGCTGGCTCAGGCGAGACCTAAAAAGCACAAGTTGTTTTGGGAACAAGTGGCAGTGCTGAAAAAAGCTTTGCCACAGGCTCATCTAATTCACACATTGAGTCATCAGCATGTTGGCGTGCACAGTGAAGGGAATTCACTGGCTGATGAAGCCACCAAGGCGACTGTGAGAACTGCTGCAGTTGCCGCAATCACTCGTTCTAGTACGAGAATAGACGGACGGATAAGGATAGCTGTGTACGCTACGCATAACAGCTTAGCCTTGCCAAAAGGTTGTCCACTAAAGTACTCCTACAAGTTAGATGCACAAAATATTTCATATGCTCAAATTGGAGTAGTGGGGGATAGAGTAATATCAAACATGGATCGCAGATTAGGTTTAATTCTAGCTGCACGAGAGGGTCTGGGTTCAGCTCACGCAGATATTACTGCAACAGTTTCACTACTGAAACAGCGTTCTTAGTATTCAGGTCGTACGAAGTAGACCAAGGGCTTTGTCCTTAATTGTGACATCTGTCAAAAGGTGATGCGCTAGGGTACAAGAGAGCAATTAATGGTGTGAAGACTGCGCAAATTCGGCTATGCGGCTATGCCGGGTGGGCCTTATTCTCCTGGTGTGTTGGTAGCTGTCACCTTACCTGCTTGCCCTGGAAAGGATCGCTGTGCCTGCTGACCGTCTCCCTCCCGCTGCCGCCATCTCACTGCGGCCGCTGTGAGGAGAGGAGACTACACCCCCCAGCATCCTCTGCGGCGTAAGAGGAAGCCGCCCCGTGTACTTTCGCGCCTGGAGGCGCTATAAACAGCTGCTGGGCTTCCGCCTCGCGGGACAGCGCGCGGGCGGCGCCGGGCTGAGCCCGGGCAGAGGGCGGGCCGTCTGTGGCCGTCCGGGGCTGGCCGCGGCTGGGCTGGGCTACATTTCGTTCTAGTGACTCTCTCAGTGATTGATCGTATTTGTGCCAGGTCCCATGTGTACAAGCGCACCAGGAATTATTTAATTCTTAACACGGACTGATACTTGTCGTGTATTGGTTTATTATTTTAGTGATACAGAGATTCTGGTTGATCCAGACCAAGGCTATTCAGAGTGTGTAGTTTTATTACTTTTTTGTTTGTTTATTAAGTGTATTAACCATGTCAACAGCTACTAAGGAGATTGTGCGATCCAATATAGCCACCCTTGACAATTATCTTGTGAAAGTAGTGGATAAAATTAACAAAGAACGTCGACTTTCCCTAGGCCGGGGGTGTACTTTGGATCCTCTTTCTATTACTCCTAATCCACCCATCTCTTTGCCTATCGTACCCGGGGGTGGCAGTGACAATTCAAAATGCCTTGAACCATCTAGAATGGTTTCCGTTCCTGAACCAGAGTCCGTCCCAGAACCAGAACCAGAGTCTACATCGACTATGTCAGATCCACCCCAAGTACCATTGGTTTTATGCTCTCCGGTTCCAAGAGCACAAAGAGTGCTAAGATCAGGGAAGGGCGCTGGTAGGCCAACTATTTCAAAACAGGGGGGGGGGGAACCATAACAAAAAAAGATTAGACCCCCATCTAAGTGCATAGTGAGTGATCCAGTCATAGAAACTGAAAACACCCAAGTTAAATTAGATTCTAAGCAACTAGAGTTTTTGGTCAGTATAATAGATACGAAACTTGATAAGATCATTTTGCCTTTAATGGACAAATTTGATACTCTTTCAGAAGAAATTAAGAGGCTGGGCGGGCTTTTAAACTCCCACCCAGGGACCAAGCTTAATACAGAGGACCCATTAATGGTTAAGGCACCAGAACCGAAAACTCTTAATAACGAGGATTCTTGCCCTAATACTACAGCCATACCGAACTTAGCGGTGGGTCCAAATACACCTCTCACACCCACCGTGGTGGATAAGCCAGGGAATATTGCCGATGAGACTAAAAGTTATGGCCATCCTAGACCTAATTTACCCCCGGAATGTGCACCATATGTGGTGGTTCTGACTAATGTTCTACCACTTCAGGTCAATGGGTCCTGTAGTAATCCAGAAACCCATGAGTCCCTTAAGAACAAAACGGTGGCTTGGTTAAATCGAGAGTGTGGGTACCCAGTAGCATTGTCTCATCAAATCTTAACTACTACTAGAGCGAATTGGATAGGGAACTCTCCCAAAAGCAATGGTGGCGATTGTGTGATCGTCAATTTTAACGACCCACAACTAGCTACCACCATTCTGCTTAGAGCCACCTCTCGACCCTCGAATGAACAGGGTATTTTACTCAGACCGCTGGGGTTTTTCTATCAACATGTTATCAGTAAACCCTCTAATGTTTTTAAAAGGGGTAGTGGCAGTGCCTCTAATGTGTTCAATAGGTCTGAGGTGGTTACATCTAATCGGTTTCAATGTTTGAGTGATCTAGACTGTAATGACTCACTGGTTCCTGATGTGGCACCCTGCGAAGATGGGGTGGCACTCAGTGGGGTGGCGCCAGAAGGAAATACTCCTGGGATGTGTGAAAATGTTAGTACTCCCCTTGACTTCTGCCCGTTAATCAGTTCTGCGGACGATATTGAGGGGGATAAAGGAGTATTTCATGTAGTTGACAATCCCAGCTTGAGCCCAAGCATTTCCCCCCTGGTTGAAGGTATCGAAACATCTTCTGGTTTTATAAGTAGCTTTTTGGTAAGCTGGAATATTGCTGGTCTAGCTTCAAAAGAAACTAGCTTGGGGTGGTCAGAGTTTATTAACCTCTGACATTTGCTGCTTTCAAGAAACATGGTGTAAAAAATGTTCAGGTTATAACGGTTTTGTTTCCTACCAGTTACCTGCAACTGCATCCATTTCTGGTAGAGCTAAGGGAGGGCTCTTGGGTTTTAATTTCCATCAAAATCCCCATTATTGTTAAGAAACATGTTCTGGTGGGAGCCCACTCACAGATTGTATGGCTTTCAGAGAAGGATGGAAGAAATATTCTTTTATTTAATTTTTATAATAATATTTTTGATAGCAGTAGGTATTTGGTGGTAGATGCTTTGAGTAGTGCAATTGAAGATATTGTCAACGGTTCTAATGTTTTTGAATTTATTTTTGCAGGGGATTTTAATACTGTAGTTTGCCCCCTCTCTAGTCATAGTTTGTGTGGGATTACCAACCGCTTTGGGGACGTGGATCTTCATTTTCCTCATAATAAATATGGGGACTCCCTGAATTATCTCCTAGCGGCCCTTGACATGGAAATATTGGTCAATGAAAAGAACGATCAAGATGAGAGTATCCCGACATTTACAGGGAGGTGGGCAAACACAGTCATTGATTTTATTTGTATGTCTACAAGTCTTGTCCCATTGAGTTTGGCACCTAAGGTCGTGGATATCATGCTTAGCGATCATAATTGTATTGTTGTAGAGGCTGTCCTGTGGAACAAAAAACCTGTATCCATACAAGAGACTATAGATAATTTCGAACCACATAGACCGAATGGTATTAGGTTAAGATGGAAAGGTGACAAATCGGAAATGACGTCCGATTTTATTATTAATAGTTGCTTACCTGAAATTACGGAGATCCTTGTGCAGGATGACGTCACAGCCGATCTTGTCCAACACTTTGTCCGTATTAACACTATAATAGCCCGAAAATTTACCAAATTAAGTGAGGGTAAGTCTAAACAACCAAGGGGTTGGTTTGACCGTGCCTGTAACAGCGCTCTTAAAGAGCTTAAAGATGCTCTGGCAATTAAACCTAGAGATAGGGACCAGGTGTGTCAGCTCAGACTTTATTATAAGAACACTGTTAAGCGCAGGAAGATAGAATTACAACAAGAGGCCTGGGATAAATTGTCACAGGCTGCTGAACTGAAAGATTGTTCATTATTCTGGGCTACGGTTAACTGCCCCTTTTTAGGTCTCGCGAGCCAAAGGCTCGAAGAGACATTTTATATGTGGGATTTTCAAAGTGCTACCCAGTCTTTTGGCTGGCCTAAACCTTGAGTGCACGAGATCACATGCACGTGCACAGCTGCTCCTCTGCTAATTGCATTCCCCCCCTCCCTTCTCACCTAGTCCTTTGATGCTCTGCTCGATTACTTTCACTTTCGCCGCTTTGTCCCCCTCCCTTCTCTCCCCACCTCTTCGCAGAGACGGAGACAGAGCCTGCTCCTCGGATTGCCCTTCCCCCTCCCTTCTCTCCCCACCTCTTTGCAGAGACGGAGGAGACAGATGTATCTCTTCCTCTCAACCCATATCTACCTCTCTTAAACCTGGATTCTCTGCTCACAGTATACCTGTCTCTCTACCCATCGCTCTCTATACTCACACTCTATTCCTCTCTGTACCTCTAGCTCTAAACCTCTCTCCAGCTTTCTCTCTATCCCTCTCTTAAACCCTCTTTCTCTACACCTCTTAACCCTGTCATCGTGACAGCTGCAGTTCACAGGTCTTAAAAAGAGCATTTGCATGTTAATGAGGCCTCGCTGTTGTGTCACCCCTTTTACGAGACCCTGCAGCTCCACGCTGCCTATTGCTTAACGTTTCAGCCCCCCCCCCCAAAAAAATGTATTCTAAGCCCACCCCCCCCCCCGAAATGTGGCTTACGTTGCGCCTCTGCAACAAGACAACACGCTCGTAAAACAACTCTCACGCACCTCAAGGGAGATACTACTGCCACTGTGTACCGGGTGAGCAAACGTAAGGGGGGAGTTTACAAGGCTGCACCGCCGCAGGTCTATCACTTTGCCTCGTAAAAAAAAACACGTCCAGCCGGGGAAAAGGGCTTGCGAATCAGACCCGTAGCACAGCTTTCCCAACTGCATTAGCAAGAAACACTCAAACACTGTCGCTGGTGCACCCTGGCGATGCCTGCAACAGTCTGCGCATGCTAGAGTGACTCCACACAACACCTGGAAGGGTTCAAACATCTCGTCGTTTGTTCGGGTGCGAATTGTCTCCGGAGTTACTTGGGGGCATATTTTCAAGCCAGGCTAAAATATTATCGCCGCTTTCGCGGCCCAAAAAAGCCGCAAAAACGGCGATTAAGGGCTTGATAATACGCTCTATGGAATTCCAATTCAAGTCCATGTTATATGTCCAAAACATTTAGCATGGCCTTTAACTTAAATTACATAGAGCATATTATCACGCCCATCGTCGCCGTTTTAGCGGCAGTTTTCCGAGGCTAAAGCGCCGATAATTTACACGCCTGCCTTGTTAATATGCCCCATAGAGCTTTGGTCACATTATAACACCCCTGACTAGCGTGAAATGACTCGCACAAAATCTAAAGTTAAATGTGCTTCCAGGTTTCCTTCTCTTTGCCAGGTAGCTCAGTCGCTGCATGCAGTAACAAGAAAACATTCATAGTCATGTGGCAAGGGCATTAGTACACGGTGACTACATACTGGCCGCAATCCACGACGGCCCGTACAAAGGGCAGCTTTGGGGGAGATACTGCAGTCTCACAGTGTTTGTTTTTTGGTAATGTAAGTTACACACCACATTAAATTCCACAACATGGCGCTATAAAAGGGGACAGGTGTGTACGGGCCGGGGGGCTGGAATAGGAGGCTCCTACAATCGGGCACTCTTTGCTCACCTGCAACAAATTTTGGAAAATCAATTTTGAGGAGGGACACAGCACAAGCAGTTTCCTTTAACGAAGGGTCACAAGGACAGACCTGCAAACCCTCCCGATTTAAGCGGGAGACTCCCGATTTCAAGGCTAGTCTCCCCCCTCACGTTTCAAGCATCCACAAACAAGATTCCTCTGAGATTCAGCTGACAGGCCTTGCAATTGCGTAACGTCCGAAATCTTACAGCAAGACTCAGCGTGGAGAGGCAGGGGGCACTAGAAGGGGTGACAAACCAACAAAGCATCATTCCCAAGCAATAGGCCTTTCAAAGACCTGTGAAGTACTCGGTGGCACTGTGTTGGTGCCCGGAAAACTGTTTCAGGCCAGGCTGCCACACATGGGGGGTGGGGGTTGCACCGCCACCTGTTAATTGGGACACCCTCTCTCTGCCTGGCAGTGCACTCCATGAAGAAACAAACGTGCATTTGGTCCGGCAGCAGCACAACTTTAATAGCCCATACATGGCAGTAAGCCGATTCAAGGCAGCATTCTACGGGGGGCAGACACACATTGAAGGGGGGATGGGATTGGCCATCCCGGTGCAAGGTTCTCCGCTCACGCACCATTCACCCCCCCTCTCAGAAAAAAAATAACATTTTACTCCCTCGCCAGAAAAAGGTACACTTACCTTAGATTCAAATCACAACACTCGAACCTCTCCTTCGCAACTGCTCACAAACACATGCTTGCCGGGAAATACAATACTGCCTCAGCAGTCCGCGTCGTGTTTCAAACGCGAACTTTTCAGGGGTGAGTACAAACCACTACTTCTAACATTAAAAAAAAAAGGAGACAAATTCGACAGAGTCCGGTTGCGCACATCCCAAAACAGTCCAGCTGGTGAGTTCTAGGAAACTTGGAGCCAAAACACACTGAGGGCACTGGGGACTACATTGCCACAACACAAGGGGAGGAAAAAAAAAAATACAGAGGTCACGTGTCAGAAGCACACACAAATTGATACAAGCGGGGCCTCTGGCTGCAACGTAAAGCACTACCTGCCGTTAACTGACAAAGTGCCGCTCCTCCCCAAACTCAGTCGTTTGCCGGGACAATAACTCAAGGGGTTCAAATGCGAGGTGCACAATGCACCGCGAATAATAAATCCGCTTTCTTTGTGGGAGGCTTTCAGAAAAACACATTTGGGGACAGGCGCCTTCATTACAATATTACAGAAAGTGGGCAGGCAGTTTACAGCGTTTTCCATTAAGCCCCAAAGCTAAAGCACACACAGGGATGTGGTCTGTCGGATTAAAATGCCGAATTTGGTGCAGGAAAACAGGGCTAGAGCCTCGAGGTCGCGTCCACAGCCGGTGATTCTGTGCTAATCACTTCATCTCCCCGTGCATAAATGTTTAATGTAAATACGATGATACGTAAAGCGCACAAAAACCTTCGTGTCGAGTGCGCGCTATATAGAAAGATGCAAAATGAACCCCCTCCACCCCAAAAAAAAAAAAAAAAAAACTGGCGTCACTAAAGGTCGGGCAGGATGCATAATGTTTCCAGACTTAAATAGAGCTTTTGGCCCATTTAAATGCCCCGGAGTAGCGTACAATGACTAGCACTACATCTAAAGCAAAGTGTGCATCCAGCTATTTTTCTTTTTGCCAGGGTAGCTTCGTGGCTCCATGCGGTAACAAAACCAATTTAAAAGTTATGTGGCCAGGACTTTAAGTCGGATGAAACAAGCATTTGCAATGCAATAGGTCTCGCATTTGCAAAAGTTTAAGCTATTGGCATTGTTCATGACAATGCCTTTTTTAATCTATTTTATAAAACAAACACATAATGGCATTTATTTATCATTTACAAAGCCAATAGCTAGTGTTGCATTATTATTAGCAATGCCAGCTGCTCACACTTTTATAATGCGAGACCTATTGCATTGCAAATGCTTGTTTCTCAGTGAGAGAGGGCGGGGCACCGTTTCTCTTGGCAGGAGGAGTAATGGGGCTTCTGAGGGTGGACGGTAGTTCTTGGGAGCCAAGCTTGGACGGACTGTGCTTGGACGGGGGTGTGTGACATTGTCAGATCAAAAGAGGAGCATAGACAGTGCTTCCGAAGACCACACTGGGAGAGTAAGGGACAGTGCTTCTCTGGGTGGACGTTGTTGTTCCGGGGTGGGCAGTATGGGTCCGAATTTCTCGGGATGGGCACTGTTTTTTAGCAAGAGAGTATGGGGCTGTGCTTCTCAGGATGGACAGTGTTGCTCCGTAGGAGAGTTTGGGTCAATGCTGTTTTTTTAACTGTATACTCAGCACAATTATTCTCTTCAAAACTGCACCTTGCCTTCTCCTTTCAACCGACACCATAGGTTCCATTGCTGAGGCTTTGAGCAGCTCGTCGCCACTAATTGCAATAATTACCGCTCACACGCTCTTCATAAGTTAAGCTTTTTATTACATGAAAAGTCCCGGCTGAACACGGACCGCAGCAAACAAGCCACTCTCTCCAGTGCCGTACACACGTAACATGTCCACATTATAACATGACAATTGGCTAGTACAACGCGGTACAGTTAAAGAAAAGCACAAGGGACCATAAGTAAAGAATAACACGTGATAATTTACATCCCAACACCATGCAGCATGTGCACCCCACGCCCATGTTTTTTTGCTGTGCTAAAGTGCGCAGCAGTTTTGAATAATTTGGTGTTCCACACCCATACAGCACCCATGACAAACGTCGTAAAATCACAACCCTTACCTGTGCATCCCTCGTTTCCTCTCTCACCAGTTGCTTAAACTAATTAGCATTTTCAGGATAAGGAACGGGGAACATTCCTCCCCCTTCTAAACTCTAAGTAGCTTGCTCACGTACAAGCAAACACGCAGCATTACTAAAATCAGCACGTGCAGCTTTTATATTGTCACATCACGAGGTCATACAAATGGCAATAACACCATGCAAATGTCATTCCACTGCATACAAAAAAAAAGTAAAACAAGTTGTCATTTTCAACACCAAAAGCTCTAACTTTAATATATGCGAGACCTATTGCATTGCAAATGCTTGTTAAAAGATGAGAAGGCTCCGGAATTATCCTCAATGGTTAGTATGGACTCTTGGGTTTCCCATTTTTCTACTATTTTCGATTCAGGTAATGTTTTGCTCAACCAAAATGGTTGTTGGCCTATAGTGCCCCTGAATATTAGTATCACGGAGGTTCTAGATAGTATTACCACAAGTAAAGGTGGTAAGGCCCAGGGCCCTGATGGAGTGCCCATTGATGTCTACAAATTTATACCAGAGATTTGGGGACCTATATTGGTTAAGGTTTTTAATGCCTCAGTCTGCCTTGGGATGCCCCCAACTTGGGAGGAATCAATTATCATACCTATTTATAAGAAAGGCGACAGGGGGGATGTAAAGAACTACCGCCCCATTTCCCTGTTGGACTCCTCTGTAAAAATAATGAGTAGGGTACTCCTGGTAAGGCTGGAAGAATGGGCAGAAACCTATGGCATCCTGGCAAATTGCCAGTATGGTTTCAGAAAGGGCCGTGGGACGATCGAGCAATGCTTGAATCTTGAACTCATAATTGGGAAATATACCCAGGCTAGAAAGGGCTCTATTTATCTCTGCTTTGCAGATTTAAGTAGCGCCTTTGATCTGGTGGATCATGCTATTCTCTGGGCTAAGCGGATCGAAATGGGGGCCCCTGAGGGTATTATCTTTTTCCTGGCCCGTCTTTATGAAAAACTCCGAACTAGTGTTAGGTACGGTTCAAATGGGGAGTGTACCACCAAATTTCGGATTGGCAGGGGCATAAGGCAGGGTTGTGTTCTTGCCCCCCTGCTTTTTACCCTTCTCATAAACGAAGTGGACTGTGTCCTACAGTCAGTAGCGGCCGACGCACCCAGAGTTAATAACATTAATGTACCGGTTCTACTCTATGCGGACGATGCCGTTTTATTGTCCAGGGCCCCGATAGGTCTCCAACGCCTAATGGATAGGTTTTCACAGTTTATTACATCTAGAAAGCTTGTGATTAACAAAATCAAAACCTATACCATGGAATGCGGTCGCGGAAATAATAAGCCTCATTCTTATTATATTGATCAACACAGGGTTAAATTAGTTGATAATTTCAGCTATCTTGGAATTGTTTTCTCTAAGAATTGTAGTTGGGCTAATGAGCACACCAGTGTTAGAGCCAAGATGGCTAGAAGCTCTAATGGGGTGTTCACCTTTGCAACTAAATTAGGTGACAAACGAATAAGCGATATGCTCAAGATCTTCCAGTCACGTTGCCTCTCTACTGCGCTTTATGGGGCGGGGATCTGGGGCTTCACTACGGCTGGGTGCCTACAGGTGGAGGAGAATGTCTTCTTGAAAAAACTGCTGAACCTACCCAAATCTGCCTCAAATGACTTAGTCCATAGTGAACTTGGTATCCCTTTTCTAAATGATTTGATTCTCCTTAGGCCATTATTGTTGTGGCGGTCAATTTGGCTGAAAGAGGAGACGTCACTAAATAGAGCCATTATCAATGACTGCCTCACTGCTGACAATCATTTAAAGATACCATGGATTAAGTATATTGTCAACAGTTTCCAGGAGATTTATGGTATTGATATCAAAACTGATAGATATGGGGCCGCAGTAATCTCTAAGCCAGAAATGAAGCATATTTTTCTGTTGAGTAAATCTGAGAATAGGATTGGTAATTATGGCACTATCTACCTGTGTGCAATATAATATTATGAATGAATTAAAGGGTTACCAGCCGTATCTCACCATGGTGAACAGAGTTTCCCACAAGTTTGTTTTAATTAGATTCAGAATGGGGATGGTTCATAAATTGGTCGCTTTCCCTTCTGTGAATAAACAGCCTGTCGGTCCCTGCCCCTGTGACAATTTGACAGCACAAAGCACGATGCACTTTCTTTTGATGTGCCCATTGTATGGGAATTTACGTGTAGCTTTTTTAAAACCTATTTTTTTAAAATTTGGTGTTAGGACACTTCATGATTCTTTTAAATTGCTTTTTAATCTGCATCATGCTGATATTTGTTTTTTTACTGCTATATTTTTACTAAAAGCTATTTATATCAGGAAATGCATGAGTTTTTAACTATTTTATCCTCCCCTTGTTTTGTTTCATATGTATGTTTGTTAATTATTTGTTGACTACTGTGATGATCTGTAATGCCATCAATTTTTACTATGTATGTGCTTATATGGACATTATTTTTTGCTCCGAATAAAGCCTTATGAAATGAAATGATGAAGTCCAAGGCAGAAGGCATTCCCTAACCTCCTTCCCTTTTCCTTATTTTCCACAGGCTATTTTAATTGATTCACGCTTGCACATAAACTGTCCTGATGATGATCCTATTATTGTTTTTAATGGATTGAAACGTTTGCTTATTTATCTGGGTTTAACACTTCATACCCGAGATCTTATTATTATAAGCTTGCACCTGCAAAGAAAAATATGCTCACTAACACAAAACAGATATACTCTGCTTCCTTTATTTCCCAGATGTCTTTACAAGGTTTTGACTTTTGGAGAGACACCATAGATAAAAAAATCTGTCTGGGGGACTAAAGATTGGCAAGTTCAGGGAACTGAGGCCTTCTTTAGAGCACGCCTCATACCACAGCAAATTATCTTCCTGAACAACACAGTGCAACAGACTTCATGACATTGGATACCCTCTCTTACACACTTTGAGGAATGGCAAAACTATACACAACATAGTGAGGATACACTAGATGACATTCTACATGATGGTTCGTACACTTCATCAGACCCCAATTGGAAGGGTTGGCTGGTTTGGCCTATCAACACAAATAGGTATCAGTCAAGATTCAGGGGTACCACCGAAGGGTTTAATATCCATAGGCCTGACCAACGCTACATACAAACAGAACACTCGGGTGGTGACATCTTACTGTGTTGGGTAGTTATGCCTAGAGTGGCTAGAAACCTCAACATTGTCACAGCTGAAACAACACTCTTTGATGACAGATCTTAGGGATTTTTTGTTAGGTCCCCAGAAGCCACGTCAGAAGCGCTTCTTATACGCTATTTACAACTAAGTATGGAAAATCTCTAAAAAAGTGGCTGCTGAGTGATTGCTTGAGATTGACAGGGTTAACCTAGAAAAGGCTTTGGCTGTGGTCGACAATGGCACGACCACACTGACATCAAGGATTTATTCATTGGGCAACATTGTGTCTTCTGCAAAAGATAGAATAGAACAGGATTTGTCTATTCTTCAACATAGACAATTGCAATAGCAATCAACTCTATTATTAGGCTCAACACTGCAATCATTGCGCTCTGGTCATGTGCCCTGGCTGTATATCAACAGTACCTCTCTGTTCTCCATATACAATCCAACAGAAAGACAGACAACAATGGGCCGAAGAGATGCAAAATATACAATGCTGCACATTGAAAGATTGGACCAGTTACCTTTCACTGTGGCTGAGTCACCCTCCACTGAGTGATTAATCCATGGCCATATTACACTGGCAGTCACGACATTCCAGTTTCAGTATGGTCTACAGTATCACCACGTAGGCAGGTATGAAGTTTTGGGAGAGGTGTACATACATGAATCTTGTGAATTACCGTAAAGATTTAGAGGCAGGAATGGGGACACTGAAGTTTTTTCTCAGCGGTTAAGACTGAGAGTTATTTAAGTGGGTCTCTAATTTGTCAGGATATTTTGCTTCACAGATCATGCAATGAATGCTTAAGTTGCAAACCTATTGTGTCACTTCAAAGGATCCCCAGGTGCCGTCATCCCTCCGGTGTTAAAAAAAACCACTCCCATTTGAGAGTAGTTTGATGTTGAATGATCATCAAGGCTGTTGTGAGATGGTACCAGGGATCGCATATCTTGTCACAGTGAGTTCCAGGGTTAATTGTTGTATGCAAGTATTGTTTCGACCGACCTACACAGTTAGGGAGGCAACACTATGGACTTCGTTGGATGTTTCCCTTATATGGTTTGATTCTCTGAGCAGAAAAATCCATGCTGTTACAGAAGGATATGGCCTCAACGTCAGCCCAAGGGACTTTGATCTCCAGGTTGCAAGATAAAGGCGCTAGTCGACAAAGTTCCCGCTTCACTTCAGAGAAATGGTACATCGTATCTTTAAAATGTCTGATACGAGTGGGATTGTACACCTATCTAGGAGCATAGGTCCTGGACTATTAAACACTTTTTAGACAATCTTCTGAGTTATTCCATCATTCATACACTCTGTATCGGAAAGCGTTTTTGGAGGGCTTCCGCTAGTCCTACTACTTGTAGTGGGCATCCTGGTTTTAATTTTTCTGCTATGCAATGGACAGCCCAGTTTCCAAAGAAATGAAAAAAGCACCCCTGGTGCGACGTTGCCTTGAACGCATGGTACTCCATCTGTGTGCACCTCGGCTTCGGCAGCTAAGTGAGCCTTGCTTCCTTTCGTTCAGATCAGTCTGGGTCGACTGCATCCTGCCTGTGCTCCACTGCCGATTCTGCGGATGAGTGTTAGACATATGGCTGACCTTTCCATCGAATGCGCCACCAGATGTTGATGCACTACTGGACCCCTTAAAGGCCCACGTGTTACAGTGTCCTCATTGTATTCCAATGTTGATGACTGCATTCTTAGAGCCTCTATGGGATGCTTCAGCTCGTGTAAGAAAGGAAACCGGCTCTACAACCAGCACACAGGTTTCGAGTTTTTCCTCTGCGGCTACTGCAGGAACTGAAGATAATCACCTTTGCTCCATTGACCTGATACATGAGGTGTTAGAGGGATCGTCGTCTGCGAAGGCGAGCGACAGAGATGTTGCGCCTCCCAAACAGGACACAAACATTTAGCTCTCTGCGTGATGGGAACAATTCGGCTTTTTTCCAAAACAAGCCAAATTGGAATTCGAAAACATCGTTTTTGTTCTATTTTTCTCCTGCTCTCACTGGGTACAATGGCTTTTCGGTGTGCTCAGTTTGTCTAAGAGTATATGGACTATTTAAAGGACTTGGAGCTTTTTTCAACATGTGCATCATTTCTTTACATGTTCCAAGTTTTTTTAGATGCTTTTAAAACTAAATCTCGTGTGGTTTTCTTCGAAGACTAGCCTCATTTATTATGCATGAGGATTCTTATCATCATATCTTAATCCCTTGTCAATAGGATTGCCATCTTCTGTATAATAACGCTGTCCAAAAATCACCGCGATCGTCATCCTTGGACGACAGGCCCAGAGACCATTACACATCTTGGTAGAACCCCAGAGGGTACCTTTTGGGTATAAAAGAAGAATATCTTCACTGGGCAGCCAGAGGAGAAGCTTCCATGCTGACACAAGACGCTGAGATTCCTGCATGCAGAAAACTCCAGCATGTAGTGGTCTGACATCCCTTGAGAGGTGTCCAACTCGAGACCAAGACGGGGTCCTTCTTTCTCTCCAATCAGGTAATGGGGTTTGGCTCTCTCGTAGAGGATTCTTGGCTTTACACCCTACATATATGCTAGGTACACTTTGATAGGGTAAGCACTTTAGAAGTACGCTTGATTATTGCCGTGTATCTGTATGCCTGCATATATTCACTGCTTTAGCACCATGGTAGAATTCGACCTTTTATTTACTCTGTCTGTGCTTGCAATCGTGTATATATCTGTTTCTGTCTAATGGTTGACGCAGCCCATATATTTTATACAAGTATGATGCTGGTTCAATAAATGCTTATTGAAAACATCCCCATTGTTCATTCTAGGTTTTTCTCCGAGACCAGGTGAGCATGAGTGACTGAGCGAAAAGTAGTACACTGTTTCCACAATCCCTGAAGGATATGGGGTGGTCATGCTCGATAGCTGCCATAGACTATTTTCTCCTTGGTAAGGTTAGGGGGCTTATGCTGGCACTCTGAGCTAGCAGGTCTAAAGGCTAACATATCCTTCGGTGGTGTCTGGAATCAGTCTGGACTCCAGTCCCGTAGTTTATGTTGTCTAAACGTGCAGATCCTATAGAGATTTAATAGAACTAAACGATGCAGAAGTGGTCTGGACGTAGACCTGAGATGTAGGGTCTCAAATATCACAGAGGTAGATATTGAAGGAACAGGCATAGGAACGTCCAACTTAGTGGCCCCCTGACTCAACTTAATTGCAGGTTATTTTGTCATCAGCAGGGGGGACATGAACAGGAGTGTGTCAGCTTTAAAAGTAATCCTTGATAAAAGAACAAGATAAGGAAGGAAAAACTGTGTTCTTGGCAGATGTGGTGAAGTCAAGGCCATTGGTAAAGCTGGAAGAGCAGACGTAAATCAAAGAGAGACTGACCTCTAAGGTGGCCGAGTAGAAGTTAAAGCCACTTCTAGAGCCACTCCCATAAAGGGGAGTACGCTCAAGAATACGCCCAATCAGAGATATAAGGTACTGTCCTCCTCTTCAAATAGAAGAGACACTCTAAAGACAGAGCTTATGGTCTTCTGGGAGTTAAAGGTGAATGGCCTATGGGCCTAGATGTTGAAAATGGTGGTGAATAGCCTACGGCCTCAACATTAAAGATGGAGTCAACGTCAAAGGAGGTCTCAACAACATTTGACCCTTGGGTGTTAATGGTGAACCTAGCCTCTGTGTAATTTTCTTCAGTGGTGTACCTGTCGACAGCGAGCAAGTGTGTACTATATCCTTCGATATCAGACATAAACGTCCATTAGTAACAGTGCCTCTACATCTGATGGTGCCTTGCAATGATTCTACACTGCCAGAAGTCGATAGAGTGTGTAGATCCTGTTGTGGTAGAAGGATCACCTTCTTTCCTCACCACTCAGATCTCCATGAAGCAGACTCTTTTAGTCTTTACTGCAAGCTGGGCAGCTTGATTTTCTGCCTGTCCATCCGGGTCCTCCTGGACATCTTCCGGCAGTGGCTGATGTCTTCTATGATCTTCTAGACGGCACATCGTACACAGATAATGAGGATCTGACTGGTCCGCCTTCTTGACACAGTCAGGGCACTTTACAAAAAGAAAAGTGAAGGGGCCCCGACAGGAGAAATAAACATTTCCTGTCACAAAATCTTTCTTACAAACTTTTTGTCCTAAAATATGTCGAAGGAAGTGGTTGGAAAAATGTTCGGTAAGATTTCCAAGAAAAGAAAAGTCTGATCTCAGTGCTCCAGTACCCTGTTATCAGGAGCCAGAAAAAAGAACTGACTTAGCTGTCCCATGAGGCATGAGGGGACACAGGTTGAACGCTGAAGCACTTAAAGCCACAGTGACAGTTTTGACTTTTACGCCTGGATCAGTCTATCTGCTAAAACTGCCCTACATTTTCTTCCTTTACTCTTTTAAAAAAGGTTCGAGAAAGAGGTTTCCAGTCACATTTAGATAATATAGTAACTATGTGGTTTACTTGGCTTCTTTTTGAAAATGAAAAGAAGAAATTTGGCATATAATTAAGCCTGTCAATAGGCTGCAAAGAAGTGTTTTCTCTATTTAAACACACTGTTCTGCTGAAAAGCTATGTATGCATATTATATTTATATATATTTACTATAAATAATGGTACTTCACTGGCTAGCTGTACAATAGCGGAACCCAAACCAGAAATCCCAGCACCGAACAGATAAAAATACGTCAGATGCATGAATCATTACAGCTTTTCATAGAAGTGCATAAGGTCTGCAATCAGAGGGGAGCGGTAAAGTACATAAAAAACGAAATTCAAGCACTGCATGTGCAGTCTTTACAGTTTGTGTTTTAAGTTAGTGAAGTATCTCAATTACAAAGCTCCATAGAAAATAAAACAGTCAAAGAACAGACTGGCACTACGACTAGGAAACTCACTAGACTCCAGAACTTCTAGGGCTTGAAGCATCCCACTGGCAAATTGTGTAGCATCCTCCTTGCTGCCAAAGTTCAAGCCCCACACTAAGCGGGCATCCCGCCACTGGTGAAAATTAGGTGTGGCTTGGTTATACTTCAGTCCTTTCACGATTGCACAGTTTATAACGACCTGCAAAATAAAATAGTTCAAGTTTAATAAGGGCCCTTTTCAGAAGATTCTTGTTCCACCATCTCCCTACATAATAAATACAAACATAAACTGGTTTCAAATGGAACAGAAAGTTGCTGAGGAAAAAAATAGCCATGTACACTACTTCTGTGACACCTGCTGGCGTAGACTACATATAACACAGCTTTTTCAAAAATTGAGCATGAGCGTGTACACTCTTTATTGAAACTTGATTTGTTTAAACACCTGTACGGACAGTAATGACTGCCTACAAAGACTCTTTCAGAGTAATGGATGCTTTATAAGAGCTGTCTCTCATTGAATTAATTTGAACGTTGAACTTGACTATTTTATCAGAGGTAATATGCCTCTGTTATTGCCCATCCCCTACAACTGCTTGTACAGGTTTAATATATTTTATGTTGACTACTAAAGTCAGGTTCACGCTTGTTAGAAAAAAGAGAGGAGACAATGGAGTACACCACATCGTCACGTCACGTGCATCGATCGGTCTGCTTCGTACTAGCCTACCCCTAAGCACCGTTTGCCACACGATCGAAAACAGTCAAGTGAATTCCTCTCATTATGCGTACAGTAGCCAGCTTGTGCAATTCGAGTTTAAAATCTAGTGTACCAAAAGTAGCAGACAGGTCCTATAGTATCACTAAAGATAACATCCAACAGGTCCCTGTGGGGACTGTTCAGGAGACCAGAGCACTCACGGGTTACTGAGATCGAATTGTAACTTTGAGAGCATTCTATCTAGGTGCCGTGGGGTTTACCCTAATTTTGGGCACAAAATTGAATACTAAGCACATCCCTATAGCACTTAGTGCTCAAAGTAGCAAGGGGAGAGGATATTGCCTTATTGCTAGAGCGGTTGACCTCGAATCTGGGGAACCGGATTCTAGTCTCAGCAACGGCACTCAATATCCTGCGACTCTGGGCAAATTACGTAACCTCTCGTGCCTAACAAAAATGAATGTGACCTCATGTAAGGAAACTGGTGCTTATGTAAAGCGCTCCGATACCCGATTTCCGGTCTAGTCCGCGTTATATTATCTACTGGCGGTCGCCAGTAGATAGTTATAGTTAGGACCGTGTTTCCATAGGAAATCTGAAAATTCTATTTTGAATAACTTTGGCGCCGGTTGACGAATCCTCGCGAATTTTTCGAAATAGGTGGGGCGCTCCGCTCCTCTCCTACCCTGAAAGTCTCGGGGTGATTAGTCAAGCGAGGGCCGAGAAAAAAAAACATATATATATATATATTATATATAAAAAAGTAAGAGTAATTTAAGGTTGACTCAGGGAGGTGGTGTGGGGCAGAGACTTGGAACTCAATCAAGCCAGTGACATTTAATAAATCATTGTGCGGAAGGAAAAAGTACTTTCTCATGTTACACAACAAAATACTAGACATGAAATGCAGACAGCAAAAATGGTACACACAATTGTCATCTGAGAATTGTGGTGGGGAGGGAATCAGCCAGTCCTAGGTAAAGTCTCCTCCCAGGTTCTTACAACCAGTATGACGAGATCAGTGCAAGCTGCAATTAAAGTCTTTTTATTTTAATAATGTTTATTATTAATTTTTCGAGCTAGAACCAACATTTATGATACAAGCACTAGTAACAAGCAGAGCAGCAACCAACGAATGGCCACCCTGAGCTTAGCCAAAACAAACCCAAGTAGTGCCAACGTGTATTGCATCCTGCCCTTTTTAGGGCATGAAAACAAATGTAAAAGAGTTTTTAATTCTCACATCCAATTGAATGTGTGTGACCCTCCGGATCATCAAGCATCAACTCTCTCCAATATGCCTCTATGTGCATGCAGCTTCACAACATGTGAAGAAAATCAGCTCACACCGTTCTGCATCTGGGGCATGTCGGATCTACCCAATTATATGCCCTTCAATCTCGCCGGTGAGAGGTACGTGCAGTGCAACACATGGAAACGTGGCAGCATGAAGCTAGCATTACTGGACACCCGAACACGCTGTGCTCCAATCCAGTCCAGGGTGAGACTGATTTGCATATGGCCATGTCTGAACTGGGGTGGCGTAGTGAGCTAAAGAGTGATGATGGATTTAACCCAGATCAGTTGACTGGGGGTGAGTGCTTGCATTGTTCGACACTCCGTCCATCATCCCCTTTGGTTTCACTGTGCTCCAATCTTGATCCGTCAGTGGCTACAGCAGATCTCCATCCCACTTTTGCCTCACTACCAACTCCCTACGCTGTCTATCTTGCATGAGGGATGTGTGCAATTAAGACATCATATGCCATTGGCAACCCATATTGAAGAGTGCGTCTAAGAGAAGAGGTGTGGCGCCGCGGCCAGGACGACTGACTACGAAATCTGGGGCTCACGGTTCGATCCCCGGCGGCAGATTAGCACAGCAAGCATGAGACTCTGGGCAATAGCTTGCTTAATCTTCCCGACGGCCCCCAGCGCCTAGAGACCCTTACGGGTGATTGTTCGAGCTTTACTAATGTGGATTATTATTATTTTGGATAACTGTAGAAAATGCCCGAGTGTCACTCCGAAACACGCTTGTGCCTCCTGGGAAGCAATACATTTTACACTAGAAACACCGTATTGCAGCCCCCCTCTCTCATTGCCGCCATAGACATCATCTGGTCCATAGCAACGAAGGGGCGTAGTCACCACAGTGGTAGCTGCCTGGAGAATGGCGGCTTGCACAGCACAGATTTTGTTTGTTCCCACACCCGTGCCACCGTTCGCACCACAAAGGGGCTGCACCTATCTAGTTATGAACTTGCCATTAGGCTGCTGTGCAAATTATCCACCAGTAGAACCCCTGCCAGCAACCGCTTCTCCCAGTTTTGACCTTCGGTGAACCAGTTAGCTGCGTGCTGAAGTTGCGCCACCAGGTGATACAGTTCCAAGTCTGGTAGCCCCGGCCCGCTCTTCCGTGACAAACTTCGGTACACTGAGATCCCTCCTGTTCCTCCTACCTGCCCAGATCAAAGTAATTAGCAAACTATCTAGCTCCTCAAACATGCTCCGCGGTAGTTAGCATAATACATTTTGTAGTCCATAGAGCACCTGGGAAGTACCACCATCTTTGCGAGTGCAATTCTGCCAGCCACAGATAGTTGCAGCTTCTTCCAAAACGCTACGGAGGCCCGCAGGCCTGTCACCACGTGACCCATACTGTAGGTATAACACCTCTTCCATATCCGCAACCTGCACCCCTAAGTATCGAAACCTGTCCAGTTCCCATCCTTTTCCTATATTAGGTAGCCCGTTCCGCCCCTAACCCACCAGCATGAATGCTGAGGACTTGTCCTGGTTCACCTGGAAAACCTGAGATTTTACCGAATGAATTCAGTGCTCACAACAGTACCAGTACTGCTGCCCCAAAGTCTGAAGGGTCAATCGCCTTTCCTTTACCCAAGGTTGTTGATAAAAGAGCAAGACTGGTGCAGTTAAACTGTCTTTAAGCCACCTTTGTAGCTGCCCCACTGACAAAGCTTGTGTGATCCTTGCAACTAGAGTTGCACACTGTACCATTAAATTGTAAAGAGCTACCTCCTCCTGGATGTATGATGCCTGCGGAGGCAGGGGCACAGCTCCCACTGGTGTGGGAACCAAAATAGCGTCTTTGGGAAATAGAAACGTGGACAATGAATCCAGCTATGTCCTAAGACACTGGCTTGCCAAGCAGACACTTCTAGGAATATTGGCTAACCCCCCCACCATGAGGTTAAATCATTACAGATAATAAGTTGGAACATAGCATGTTTGAGCCTAAAGATGTTAGATACAGATTGGCTGACCTTTATGGTAGCACAAGATATCTATTGAATCCAGGAAACATGGGCGCTGGAAAAATAAGATCTGGAGGGTTATGTTTCATACCCCTGCCATAAGTCAGCCAAAAGGCAAAGCAAGTTGAAGCTAATTTACTGCCATAAATAAGAATATTCAATATTTAAAACTGTTAAATGCCCAAGAGATGATTGACCGTATAAATATATACATCTTGAAGAGGGCGGTAAATTGCGAGTGTTATGCAACCACAATTGCGGTTGCAAAACATTCGTACATGGCTTGTGAGTCGCTATTAGGAAGGGAACGCCCCTTCCTAATAGCGAGTCGCAAAACCACTATTTTGTGAGTCGCGAAATAGTGTCAGTACATGGCCCAGAGAAAGATTGCATGCGCAAATGGGTCGCAAACCCATTTGCACATGGAATTTTCAGTCGTACATCTGGCCCAAAATGTGTACAGCGGCTGTGTGTTCACGAATGTGGTCTTTTTTAAACCATACTGCTTATGTTTTTTAAGGATATAAGCAATGGACATTGAAATAGGTCACTTCTGTGCCCTGCGGTCAAGGACTTAACTTTTCAGGCAAAAGCACTTACTGCTTACTGAGTAATGAGTGTTAAAAGAAAAAGGTAACCATGTTGTTCCTACTTACATTTCACATGCTTTACTTAATCTTACATTCCCTATGAGTGTTTGCTTTTTATAGGATGCTAGTTTTTTTTTTTGGTAGCGTATTGCTATTGTCTAGTGCATAATTTGAATTGAGTCACATCCAGGTGTTTATAGTGGGTCAGTGCAGTGCAAGTTTCTCTCACTGGGGCAGTATGGTGTTCAGTGGGGGAGAGGATGTGACACTATGGTCAGAGCTGCTGAATTTGGAACTAGGAACCAGGTTCAGCCTTCATGACCAGTCCACCAAACCACTCCCCCTGAGGGAGCACATTCCCATGCTAGACCTTAGAAGGCCCCGCAAGATCTTAAAGGCACAGGTGTCTTAGCACCAGCAGGTGGAGCCTAGCAGTGGCAAGTGTGGGTTAACCTTGAAGGCCTGTCCGGCACAATTCATTCTGAAAGTCACATCCAATCTTGCAGGTAGGCCTATGAAGCAGTACACCAAAGAGTGACAGTGACTGTCACTGAGGTCACAGGACCCTTCAGCAGGGTGGCTCTATGGCATTTCAACCGCACCAGGAGCTGACCAGTTGCGGTCTGTGCAGGTAACAGCGGTACGGTAGAGGTGCCGGGTAAGGGGAAATTTTGAGGGACGATGCAGAGGGAAACAAATAAATATTTAATTTTCCCTCTGCATCTTCTCTCTGCCCCCTTACCCGGCCCAACCACTCCAACGCTGTTACCTGCAAGGACTGCGTTGGAGCTGACTTCAGGTGGGAGCGTCATGTTTGCAAGTATAATATGGTTTTAAAAGCACTTGCTGCCTCCTTCCTTGCCTCCAACAATAAAAATGTCATGATAACTCCAGTGATTAACGTTCTTAGTAGAGAGAGAGTGGTGTTTTGTCTAGTGGACGTTTTGACTCATAGAAAGGAGGCACAGAGGGTTAATGTGCCTTCTTCTAAGAACATGTACCATGCAGAGCACAAAGTGCACATAATGTATATAGGTCAGTGGGTAACTGCTTTGGTCAGAGAGACCCTATTGTTACTTGCAGTTAATAAGTTAAAATCCTAGCATAGAAGAGTGAGCTATTAACTGTCATGTAAGAGCTGCATGCAAACTGCAAGGTATAAATTCCAGCGTTATGGTTTTTTCCCCGGTCTTTGATTATCCTGATGTTCCAAAAAAGGGTTCATTTGGGTAGAAATCAATTCTGATTATTAAAGAGAACCCCCAACCATGGTATTACGTTTTAAATTCTGAGTTTGTGTTTCTCCAGACCAATCACTATTAAACTATGCTACCTACTAGTATGGTGGTCATGTGACTCCTAGTCCTTGTAGTCCTTTGTCTTATGTATCATTTCCTATACAGTGATTTACACACGTATGATTGATTGTCTCTGTGTAATATGTGTGATATAAAGTGCTCTGACACCCTACACCGGTATTAGTGGTGCTGTAAATTGTCTGCTACTTTATTACTTTGACATTTTTACACATGCTAACAGTCTATGCAAAGATGTTTCCTTATTAGTACCAGTGGAACATATAACTGCAACAGTGAGAAAGGTGACCAGTCAACCCTTGCAAAGAGATCTCCACTTCACAGCAGCACAAGTCACATTTTTAGTAACTTTGGATCCGTTTGAGCTATAAACAATTTATTAGTTAAAATCGTCAGATTATGCAGCAGATGATGTATTATGTGGCAAATATGGCAGAGCCAGAATTATGTGGAAAACATTTGCAAACTAGGATATTTGCCATTCATGTTTGAACTGCTCTTGTGGAAAAAGGGAGGAGAAGTGTTAATGACAGAAACTCCATGGCTGAGAGACAAATGGCTTGCGATTCCACTTTTAAGGATAGTTAGGACATTGTGATTGGAAACGTATCCCACTTTGTGAATGTATTTTAATGTCAATACTCATATTAAACCTTAAATAAACATGTGTATCCATTGGTTAAATGAAATAAAGTAATAAGCTGTAACCGGTTAGTGAAATGGTAAACAAATACAAAAAATTGGGATATTTTGCTCTTCATGCCACACCTCTGACTCCGCCCACTGACCCAATCCACAGGTTATTCCCGCCGTCTGATTCTCCGCCCACAGTTCCCCTACTTTTTTCCCCCACTTCGACCACTGGATATATGGGAACCATTTCAGGCCTATATGCGCTTGCATGAAGCAGCGGATGACATTGCAGCTTAAGGCTGTGAAATAGCGCTGCGCTAAATGTCTCCCTCTAGCAGACAGCATTTGTACATTGTTGGCGACAATGAGATTGCTACCTGCAGGTAGACCCCAAGTGGTGGGTTTGTCACCTCTCCCTACATGCATAAGCTCAGGGAACCTATGCGTTCAGTACCAGTCTCTCTTCCCTTTCTTTTTGCCTCCTTTTCTTTCCTTCCTTCTCTTTCTCCTTGTTATCCTATGATCATTATTGAACACGGTGGCCTCCAGTAATTCCTATATGATGTATCTGCATTCACTGAACTGGCAGTTCGATATTTTCACTTGGATTTCTGTTGAGTGTACAAGTGGCGAGGGTTTATCTGTCTTCTGTATAAGGACTTTGTCTCTACCTGTTGAAAACATAATAAACAGATTTTTTTTTTAATGGAATTCTACAGATGCTGGAGAGGCCTTTAATCGGGTGGAAAAAGCTGAAGCCATTCAGAGTCAGAAATCTGGCAAAGCACGACAAAATTCTAGTCAATGTGTTTAAAAACAACCAGGAACTGTGGATCGGACCCTTAACTGCATTATTCAACTCTGTAATGACTCTTGGCCTTGTTCCAGAATCCTGTAAGTTCTGCATAATAGTGCCAATCCACAAGAAAGGGAGGATAGACGACCCCTCCAATTATCAGCCAATTTCTCTATTAAACATTGTTAGGAAGTTCTTTCGGAAATTGCTACTGTCGCGACTTGACACCTGGATGGAGGAGAACCATATTCTATCTAATATTCAGGCCAGGTTCCGAAAAGGTCTGCATGAAGTATATGGCTCTGTGACACGCCTTACTATTCTTGGTCTTCGTAGACCTAAACAGCATTCAATTCTGTTGACCGATCAGTCTTGTGGAGCATTCTGGAGGAAGGAGGCTTCCCAAGTAACTATCTGAGGACTTGCATTGTGGCCGAGCGCCAGAACCCCTGCCGGTTTTATCCAAGAAACGAATGACAGAATTACCCTCTAGGGTAAGGAAGTCTTAGCCCTCAACAACTCTAGTAATAACTGTAACCGTCTCAACATGCCCTTGCTTTCGTCAGGCAACAAAGAGTTGCAAGAGCGGTGGATTTCAGCGCTCTGCACCGTTCCCTTAGTTTAGCCTCTGGGATCCGCGCCTCAAAGTCAACTCCAAGAATAAGTCAACAGCATTTCCTTGTGCTCTTATTAATGCACATTCGTTAATAAAGCATGGTACGGAAATGGCCAAGTTAATTGACTTTCACTAGCTCGACATTTTTATTACCGAAACGTGGACAAACAGCACCTCGATGCCGGAACTCCTAACCACGACTCCCATGGGCTATCTGTTGCATAGACAGAATCGCCCGCTTAAGAGAGGAGGGTGTCTTGGTATTATATATCGAGATAAGTTCAGGGCTGAATTCTCGACCTTACTGAATTAAGATTGTGAAGCTTTATCCTTTTAGTTTGAGCTAACAAAAAAGCAATCCTTTAGAGGGTCTCTTATCTTTTGCCCTCTGGGCCCCAGAAACCATTTTCTCAAATCCATAAGTTCCCTCTTCGAAGACTACATCTGCAGAGGACTTTACAGTCCTCGTAGATCTAAATTTCGATTTGGAGTCCCTGGAAGATCGAAACACCACAGCTCTGCTTGAAACCATGAATGCCTTTGATCTCCCTCAGTTAATACAAAAGGCCACCCACAGTGCTGGCCACACATTGGATGCCAGAGTTAAGAGGTATGGAAGCTACATCATCTCCTAATAGGCGTAATGTGACCCACTAAAGGGCATCGGCCAACCTGGACTACAAACAACTTCAGCTACAACTCACAGAATCCTTTCCCCCACCTGTGGAACACCCAGAGCCACCTAGCCAGGACTATTTAGATTGGCTCAATACTGTGCTCTCCCTAATCGTTCCTATTAAAAAAGCCCAACCAAGACAAAAAAAAAATCCTCTGCTCCTTGGTTTTCCTGAAGCCCTTCTGCCAGAAAAACAAACCTGTAGGCGACAAGAAAGGAAATGGAGATCTCAGTACGATTCACATGAAAAAGAAGCGTACAAATTGTCCCTATCCAAATATAAATCTCTTCTGGTTAAGAAAAAGAATTTAAATTTTTTCACATCGTATATCAAATCTGCTAAAAACTCTGCCAAGGAACTCTTTCAGGTAATAAACAGATTAACTAAAGACCCAGAGAGGAGGCTGGTACAGTCAAACCTTCTGTGACACTATTGCTCAGCACTTCAGAAGTAAAGTCGATCAAATGTTTAACTTATTGAACCACTCCAGCGAAGCTGACTCTCTAGTGACTAATAGCATGAATGATTGCTCGTAGGATAGTGATATCCCATTGGCTTAGTTGAATACCTTTTAAAAAAAATTATTTAAGTTTTGTTCAGACATGTATATAACCTAAGCATATTTGCATATAAAAAAACTACACAGCATTTCCCAGATTTTCATCATTACATTAAGTGTTAAACACCAGTACATCGTGAAAATCAAGTACATTGCTCTAGTGTGTCCTGCTCTTTTAAAGAAAAAACACATTATACATTATACACGGTTATAATGACTGGGACATAGCCGTAGCAGCTATGGGCTAGGCAGGTATAGGGATTTTAGGGTCCTAAATGGGGGAAAGGGAGGGTGGCATTGTCTGTCCATACCACGTGTTTCGGGTAAGGCGACCCCCATATGTGTAAGGGATGTCTATACAAAGTGGCAGGTGTTTAGGCAGTTATTGGGGCAATCGTGGCGGGGACGCAGCGGGCATTGGACTAGAGTCATCTGAGAGATTCTCATGTTGTCCCCTGAGCCAGGTTGTAAAGGGTTCCCATATGTCTTTCGAACAAGATGCCGACGCCATAAGGTCCCAGAATGCAGCTAACTGTTCCGGACGATAGGCTATATCCTGCACCTACGCAGCCACCTGGGAAGTTCTAGGGGCACCCCAGTATATAGCTAGTCTACGCTTCGCGAGCAGTAGCATCATGGGCAGCAAACGACGTTTCTCAGGTGGGATTTCCTCAACATAACCCAGCAATGCCACCAGTGGGGTAAATTCCAATGACAATCCGGTGACAGCCTGTATGGTGTCATACACCCCTTCCTAAAATACAGCAATGGATGGGCAATTCCATGCAATATGTAAAAAGGTAGCGGCTTCACGTCTGCATTTCCAGCATCGTGAATCCGGACGTAACCCTAGTCTGTGTAACTGCGTGGGGGTGCGATACATCCTATGTATGAATTTGAAATGGATAAGTCTCAGCTTGTAGTTAGGGGATAGATATCTCAATTGTGAGCAACAGAATGACCATTGTTTGTCTGTAGGCAGTTCTTCCAGGTCGGTCCTCCATTGCGCTAGAGCCCTGGGGGCAGATCTTGGGGTGTTTGTTTGTGTGAGGTTATATAACCTAGTAATCAATCTGCGAGGTGATGGTGTAGTTAATAGGTGTTCTAGTGGCTTCATTATATCTGGAGGGGTTGGGAAAGTTGGGTGTATTGTCTTGCAAGTGGCTCGGAGTTGATAATATAGGAGTAATTCCAGAAGTGGTGTTTGAGTGCCTTCCTGGCTTTGTGGCAGCTCTAGGAATGCGTCCCTTGGGTACAGGTCCCCTAATGTAGAGATGCCCATCTTACGGGCTCGTGCTAGTGAGACTATCATTAAGAAAGAGAAAGTGTGGATGATGTGCAATTGGAGTGGAAGGTGCGTAGAGCAGTGGGGTCCCAGCACGTTTCCTTAGACCTTCCCAGGCCCAAAGTAGGGTTTTAACTTTATTTATTTTGTTGGCAGATCTGTGGTATGGTTCATATAAAGCTACATGCAGAGGGGTGCAGAGGGGTGGGGTCAGCCACATCTGTCTCAATGGCCACGTGCGGCTGGAACGGGATGAGATGTATCCATAAGTGAAGAAATTGGGCTTGCACACAGAATGCGTAAAGTTCAAGATCAGGAGCTCCCATTCCTCCCACTGACAGCGGGCGTGTCAGCAGGTCCCAGCTCACCGAGCTTGTCTACCGGCCCAAACTAGGGCAATCATGATAGAGTGCAGGGAGTTAAAAAATGCATTGGTTAAGGGTATGGGTATGTTAAAGAATAGGTATAAAAATGTAGGGAGAACTATTATTTTGGTTACAGCGATTCTGCCAGCCAGTGACAAAGGCAGAGCAGCCCAGAATTTCTACTTACGCTCCAGCCAGTCCAGTAATTTTACAAAGTTCATGCGCAATATGCCTTGTATGTCTCTACTGAGCCACACACCAAGGTACTTAACAGCGCCATTAGCCCATGTAAGCAGGAATTCCAAGTCGGTTTCCAGTGGGGCACCCGTTAGAGGTAAAATAAAGGATTTTGACCAATTAATTTGTATGCCAGACATTCCCCCCAGTACTGGATTTAGGTTTTCATCTGGTTTACGGATATATAATGTTATACTGTCTGCGTACATTGATATTATAAGACTTCTAAGTGTGAATCCTAATCCACGGGTGGTATGGTGCTGACGGATTCTGGCAGCTAAAGGCTCCATTGCCACTGCAAACAGCAGTAGTGAAAGCAGGCAGTCTTGCCTAGGGCCGAAGGTTGAATAAAATGGTTCCGATATAAGATTATTTGCTCTGTTCTGGGCTGTAGGTTTAGTGTAGAGCAAGCTTATTAATTTGATAAAATTAGGGCTGAACCCCAGCCTAGGTAGAATAGTAAACAAGAATGGCCACTCCAAGGAATCAAAAGCCTTGGTTGCATCAAGAAACACTGCAATGGCTGGTAATTGAGGGTCAATTTGGTGGACTGTGGCGAAGAATGTGCGCAAATTATGGGCTGTTGACCTTCCCGGAAAAAATCCAGATTGTTCTGGTCTGGCGATGAGCGGTAGAAGCAGCTGCAGTCTGTTGGCAATTACTTTGGCTAGAATCTTTGCATCCACATTAATTAACAAAAGGGGTGTATATGAGTCACAGAGATTTGTTTTCTTGTCCAGTTTTAGAAGGGAAATTATCACTGCCTCGCGCATGATCTGCGGTAGGGGTCCTATCTGTAACGACTCCTGATACACATCTAGCAGCTGGGGCACCAGCTCTTCTGCATAAGTTTTATAAAATGTGGTGGTCAGTCCGTCTAGACCAGGTGCCTTATTGCCAGGTAAGCTGCTAATGACTTGTGTGATGTCTGCGACCGATAAGGGTTCATCTAGATAAACTCTGTGGGCGTCACTTAGCTAGAGCAGTTCAATTGAGTCCAAGTATTCACCAAGTTTGGGGTGGGGTGCATTTTGCGTGGCTATATATGAGGAGTAAAATTTTGTGAGGTACTCATGCATAGCCTTTTATCCTCTAAAGGGGGATGAGTCTTCGTCCAGCAGCTCAGGTATAAAGGTAGGGAATGTGAACCGCTTGAGTGCATTAGCAAGAATACTACATGGCCTATCGGCCTCCCCATAGCTCCGTGCTCTTGTATTTTTGCCCAAGAAAGGGGTCTCCCTCTGTGCCTCTTCATCAAATTCCAAGATTTTCCCCCATATAGATGCTAAGTGCCTGGGTTCCCTAGTCTAAAAGAACAATATTTCATTGAATTTGCTGTCCTGCTCAAGTTTCACTATGGTAGATCGTATAGATCTAATTACCACCTTGAATGCTTCCCACAAGGTTGAGGGAGAGTCCACTGACCTTTTATTAGTGGAGAAGTACTGGGTAATATCAGTTCTAATCTCTTCTCTGAGTGCGGCGTCTAGGAGAGTGTGTGGTGAAAGATACCACCTGAATGCGTGGGGCAGTGTATGAGGTATCTTCCAGCGCAATACCACTGGGGCATGGTCAGATAGTGCGCGTGCTAGATGTAGTGAGTCTATGGTTCAGGATGCAATATCGCATGTTACAAGCCAGTGGTTTAGTCTGGACCAGGCTTTTTGGTGTGAAGTGATACATGTGATCTCCCTAGTGGTTGGGTTCCTGCTATGCCAAATATCAGTAAGACCGTGCTCCAAAATAATATTGTTTAGCTGCTGGGTTGCCATGAGATGTGGGTTTTGAGGGGCTCCAACTCTATCCCAGTCCTAATTAAGAGCAACATTAAAATCCCCGCCACAGTTGATAGTCTCTCCCCCTGTTGCCTTTACCTTAGCCCATATAGTGTGAAAGAATTGTGGGTCATCTACATTTGGAACGCAGATGGCCACTAAGGTGACCTTTGTTGTCATGAGGGTGCCAGTTAAAATGATATAGCAGCCATCCGGGTCGGTCTGTATATGTGTGATTGGCCAGCCGAGGCCACGCCTAATCAGAATCGAAACCCCTCCTAGCGTAGTTGGAAAACGGGGCGAGTGTATCTCTCCCCAATATCTATTTGTTAGTTTGGGGTCAGAATCGTATTTCAAGTGTATTTCTTGGAGGAAGCACACATCTATGCGGTGCCTACTTAAGTATGCATGTATCATCCATGCGTTTCTAAAGTCATTGGGCCCTCTTACGTTCCATGTGAGGAATTTGGTCTCAGTTATTTCTCAGCAGGAGAGATGTGTAGTATGTTCTTCTGTGGGAGAGTGCACTATAGAGCGTCATAAAAGAAAAGATAGCTGGCAATTCTCGTTCCCTCCTCTGTGTGTAGAGTAGAGATTAACATGACTTTTGAAAACACCAAGGTACTATTTGCTCTTTGCAAATACCGTGCAGTTAATGACCATGTGTCTGAATATGATGTGAACTTTCTGTCCCACCCACCACCCACAGCAACCTCCCAAATAGGCTGGGACTTATGACCGCACTCCCACCCCTGAAATACCCCTTTAACAAGACAAAAGCACATGGGAGATCTCCCTGTGGGGCTTGGGATGCCAGCTTTAACCTGCCATGTGGCAGGGTGGCCAGGCTTTGGCGTGGAAGGCGGAATCTGCCAAATAACAAGCTTTCACCTTCATACAACCATGAACAGTGGACCACATATTGCTGTGTCCGGTATAACTAATGGCATTATCATAACTGATGCAATTATAGACAAACGTGCGTGACTAAATGCACACCCACTGAATAAAACATGCAAATCATTGTCGCTTAAGTTCTGTTCCGAAACGGTTTGTTGTGAGGGGTGGAGAGACGACTTCCCTGCACATATATGCTTGTTATACTTTAGGGCTAACATAGCGTCTGTGAAAAATTTTGCTTTCCCTTCATGCATGATTTTGAGCCTGGCTGGATAGAACATAGCATATGGAATGGAGGCATTCTGCAGGATTCGTTTCGCTGGCATGAACTCCCTACGTGCGGCTTGGACAGTAGGGGTGTAGTCAGGAAAAAAGGAGAGGGAGTTTCCTTGGTGAGTTATAGGGCTTTTGTCACTTGCTGCTCTGAATATTGCATCCCTGTAGTTCAGAAGACGTGCTATTATTGGATGTGGCGTTGCTCCAGGCAGGAGTCTAGGGCCCAGTGAGCGATGCGCCGCTCAACGATCATGACTTGCGAGAGTACTGGCCCAAATAAGTCACGTAGTAGGTCTTCTATGAATGGCTCCATTTTCGGAATGGCAGTGGATTCTGGTAGTCTAATCATTCTTAGGTTATTGCGCCTAGAGCACGCCTCCAAATCTTTATTTGTAGCTTTTATTACAGCTAACACTAATTCCATGTTTACTGGAAAAGGGTATCCGTCCTTCCACTCCTAAAAAAAAAAAAAAGCTAGTCTTGATCCGGAAGACGAGGATCACAGGCTACCATGTAAATTAATAAATATCGACCTTGGCAGCATGAAGGTCCCTATATAGACCCCAATAACCATAACCTGGAAATGTGCTACTTTGGCCATTTTTATATCACACAGTCACTAGTGCCATAGTAACTCACTCCTCCCCTGACACATCTACCTAGGCCCCTCAGTTCTCATCCTCCTCAAATATAAAAATCTACTAGGCCTCACTGATCTCGAATATGAATTTCTCTTAGCCCAACGCTGCAAGGCAGCTTGGCCAACCACGAAAACTTTCCACAGTTGCAAGAATAGCCTATGTCACACCTAGAAGAAGCCAGCTGGTACATCTTCGGTTTCACAAGTATTGTATTGCTTCATTTTTATGAAAGTTTCCAAGCTTGCTCAAGGTGAAACCAAAGACAGCACCTTGCCCCAACAGCACCTGTTTTTAGTTCCGCTTTCATGTACTTGTTCCAAGAAATGTATGATAAAAATATGATTTGTTTATAAATTGCGGTCAAGCATGGCTGACCATCCGATCAAACACCTGTCCACTGTGCAACCACTGTGAAACCACTTCTGTGTTCTGAGTTTTAGCAACAACTGTAGGGGTGCGGTCAAGAAACTACGTCAAATGTGTTTTTTTAGTTCTGTATCAACCAGGTATAATAAGCCAATACCCCAGTGGGTGCGCAGAACTCTTTTGCAGTGCCTTGTCGCTGTGGGTTCCCGGCCGGCCGTTTATTTGATTTGGGACTTCCAAGCCTATTCTCAGGTGGTACATCGCAATCTAGATAACATTTTTTCTCCTTTTTATCCTCTCTTAGGTTAGGGTTTTTCATCCTCACCCAATTCATTGGATTTAATGTGCCTTTAAATTGTAATTCTTGTATGGTCAGTTATCTCTTGTATGGTTTGCCGCCTAGGCATTTTGAACTTTATAAAATATACTTTGTATTTTTATTCTCTGACTGATTTCAACTGTGTCTTTTTAAAAGAATCTTGCTCCAGCCTGCCTTCTAAGCTCTTGCGCATTATAAAGGTGTACTTGTGGTTTAGTGCTGACGGATTGAAGTCAGCTTCTAAAAAGATTCTTGCTCCAGGTAATGAATTGATGAATGCATTTTCTGATGTGTTAATGTCTTAATGAATAAAGTGCCACTCCAATGCAAGGTCTTTGTCTCACATTCGTATTCATTATTTTTAGACAAACTGTGATCAAGCTGCGGTAGATCACATCAGGTGGGGCTAAACCTACCCTTCCTCAAGACCCTTCTAACTACTGATCCATCTCCAGACTCCCCTTTCCGTCCAAAATAGTAGAAAAGATCATGAACCTCAAATTGAATCATTTCATCAAAGAGAACAATGTACTGGACCCAACACAATTCAGGTTCAGATCAGAACACAGTACAGAGACAGCATTAATTAAGGCCACTGATTAACTCAAAATCATCCAGGATGAAGGGGGAACAGCTACTCTGATCCTGCTGGATCTGTCTGCAGCTTTGGATACGGTGGACCACTTTGATTCACCGTTTGGAAGCTGTTGGCATACAAAATAAGGCATTGAAATTACTCCAATCTGTCCTTAATGACAGGAAGAACACGGCCAAATTTGATACTTTCTCTTCCAGCACCTTCTCTCTGCCCTTTCGAGTTCCACAGGGCTCATCGCTTAGCCCTACCATTTATAATTTATACGTAACGGAACTGGTCCCTCCAATTCATTCCTTCTGCTTCTCGCTCACACCTTATACGGACAATACACAGAATGTGCTATCTGCCTCTAATAATTCTAATGACACCAGCCATCGAATTCAGAACTGCAAATCAGCATATGGATGAGCAAGCTCTGTCTCAGGCTAAACTCAGAAAAGACAGAGGTGATTGATTCTGTTGGTAAACAATCTAAATTTCTGGTCTGCCACCAGCTGTCCGGCAGAAATGGGCATGCTCCCCTCACCCACACCAAAGACAAGAGTCTTGGGGTAATCGTGGATGATAAGTTGAATCTTGGTAAGGACATTAATGCAGTCATATCATCCTCTTATAACACCCTTAGAATCCTAAAGAAAATATTAAACTTCCTCCCCATTAATTCCATAAAGACCGTAATTACCATACTAATACTCTCTAAGTTGGATTACTGCAATGGCTTATATATCAGTCTGCAGTCTCAATATATTAACAAACTTAAAGTTCTGCAGAATTCAGCCGCTAGGTTATTTCTTGGCCTTCCCAAACATCAGTCTGTTTCTCTGGTCATAAAAGATCTTCACTGGCTGACTGTTAAAAACAGGATCACATTCAAATCCCTCTGCCTTACCTACAAGGCCGTGTACAATTTGAGAACAGTTTTTCTGAGGAAAGCCATTTCTTGGTACGTTGCAGGGGTGGCTGGTGTTAATGGGCAAAATGGGCGTTGCCCTGCCCCTAACACTCTGAGGGGAGAGGCAAAAAGAGAATTTAGAAAATCATCACGCAGCTGAAAATAAAATACTACTGGCTGCTCTCCTATTTTGTATGGGCAGCTGTGATTAATTTTGCAGATGTCCTTCTCCTGCTGTACATGTGCCTGCTGGGCGAGTTATTCTTCGACCTGCAGGCACAAGCTACAGCTGTGACATCAGGGCAGAGGGCGTGCCGATTTTCAATGCCCTGAATAAGGTTGAAATTCAGACGCTTTCACAATGGCCATGGGAGGAGTTCACAGAACTCCATTCATTTCAATGGCAGGGGGCGGGGCAGGCCGAGCAGGAGAACGAGGTAATGGGTGTTAACAATTTAAACTCATCACGAGTAGGGGGCGGGCTGTAGGAGGGGTGCAGCTTGATTCTCCCTTCATTCCTCCTGCATCGTGTGCTTTCACTTTTGGAAACGTTACTTATCTAGCTGAGCCCGAGGCCTCTCTCTGTGGACACCTCTCTCATCTTGTTCGACACACAGGCCCAAAAGAATACAGGTTGGCACCTATGTTTTCTTTAAGCTGCTATTACATGAGCCCCCTGGCTACATTAGAGAGTTCAGCTATTTTTAGCTACATAGATATGGCGCCAAGAGCCCAAGATCGAACAGCGAGGAGTACGTTTTTATCCTCTCTTGAAAAGTTTTCCGTCTCCTGCCTTCCTAGTGAGCTAGGGATCCGGAATCAGGTTGATGGGTTTGTGATCAGCTGAGGTTGTTTGTCGGGGTGTGTCACTGCCGACTGGAGCTTCAATATGGAGGATGCACATGTCTGTGAGCCAGGGTTGTATCGTGAAAGTAAGACCCCAGAGAAGGGGTGACACGTGGAGTGATAGAAAAAAGCAGCACAGCCTTTATGGTAATGTTGGAGTAATTAATTTCATGTTTCTTTTGCCACGTAGGTACAATTTCAGTTTCATTTAGGAAAGTTCCTTTCAGGCTACTTTATCTGTTTCACTTGAACCTCGTTTCACCTCGTGCACAGGCCCCCCACCCCCCGTCGTGTGTGTCAACCCGGGATGAGACAGCTTCCCGGGGACACACAGCCGCACTCGAGTACTTCACAGGTCTTTAAAAGACCGTTTACGTATTAACGAGACTTTGATGTTTTTCACCCCTTCTTAGAGCTCCTGCAGCTCGAATCTACCTTCAGCTTGAAGAATCTGCCTCCCCTCGAACTTGGCTCTAGTTGCGCCTCTGGCGGTAGATGTACATTTGACTGCACTGCAGCTGGCCTAAACGCACTCATTGATACTACGTCTGCTAATGCCACATATTTTCCACACAATTAATTGCCCAACATGCATCATACACATTTTAAAATTAAAATTGCTTTTAATTCACGGTCTGGACACCCACGTGCTCGCTGTCTCACTCTACTGTAGGTGCCTCACAACAGACGAGAACTTCACCCTGCTCCATTCCCCCTCTCTCCCTCTCCCCACACACACGTCCAGGTTAGGCTGAGTTATGGACGCATTTGGGTGGCAAATGCTTTGTGGGAAGAGAGTAGAGAAAAACCTCAGTTTGCTAGTCTTTAGTGCTGCAGTCGACCTCTCTGCATATTAATTATAGCGCTGCGTATTAATGAGCACTGTGTGCAGCTTATTACAAAAGATAACGCGCAAAAGATTATGACCGGCTTGTCTTTCGTGCCTGCCTTTTATCTACATGTTTTGGGTGTGAATCTTTTCTCGGTTTACCTCATTGCTTGCTGGGACATTAAGTCCAAGCTTTACTAGATTCCTTTGGAAAATGAAACTGGAAGAGCTGCAAGCCCCAGAAAGGCCCTCCCTGGGAATCATAACACTTTCCTGTGCACAGGCATACACTATCAGAGCCGCGAAGTAAGGGCAGCGCGATCAGCTGTTCCTAAGTGAGTGGAGCCGAGGGACACGGTAGGAGGTGTAGGATGGGCGCAGAGGAGCTAGGCTTCAAGCTTCCCTAGACCCTGCTGGTTACGAGGATTCCTGGGAGGGAGAGGAGCGCAGGCAGGGAAGGCCAAACAGCAAAAGGCAATCAATCCAGAGGGTGAACAATAGGCAGCTCCCTGTGTCTCCAGTGTACACCTTAGTGTCACTCTGTAACCCCTATCCATTCTGTGTGCACTTGCACTGGCTGTGGAATCCGTGGACCTCTTTTGTACACCAAGCAGGCCCAGGCCTCCCCGGTATTTTCTACAGAACCCTCAGGAAGGCCATGAGCCCCATGTTAACACCTTAACCTTCAATACTTGGTCAATTGGCATCCTGTATAACCTTTTTAAATGTCAGGCTGTATGTAACCTCCTCCCCTTCTCTGTGCACACTGCTCTCCTATATAAACCCCAAGCCATCGATAATCTCTGTGCCTCCTTTGTACACTGTGACTTGCAAACCCCGAGCCTCCTGTACCTCCTCAGTAAGCAGTAGCTGGATCTCCGGGGTCCCACCATACCCTTCCATTTCTGGTGATTACAGCAGTTTTAAGATCTTCTTAGAATTTCTTTTTTGCTCAAATGTGTGTAATTTCTGATATTTATATGTTTCCCTTATCTTCATTGCTTGATTTTGCTCCAGAGAAAGTGTCACTCATAGTCGTTAAATGTCACTCATAATTTCACTGAAATTCTGAAATTGTCACACATAGCAATCTGAAACCTTGGCAGCTATGCACAGCCTGTGTTTTTCTGTTTCGGCAGTGCACATCCTATGCCTGTGTCTTGTTGTAGTGATCATCCCATGTCTGTCTCTGCAGAGCACATCGCGCCCCTTTCTGTAGCGTGGCAGCCGGTACCTGTCTCTTGTGACTTGTATTATAAGAAGGGGATTAAAAATCCCAGGCTGCAAAGTGACGATATAAAATAAAACCGAGAGGGGGAATCACAATTAGGGCCTCTGTGGACCCCAGGGGCGCACAAACACTGAACATGCCAAAGATCCACCCCAGGGCAGCACAATCTGCAGATCAGCACTGAGGCAGCTGAAATAGCTTTCAAATAATAGTGTGGGTTTGGAAATATTGCAATTGAAAGTAAAAGCAGGTTCTAATTTAAAAAAAGTGAAATTCAAACGCAGAACAGATGCATTAGGTACATGTTTTAGAGGGAGCTGAATGAATGAATGAATGTGAACCAAGTCACATTTTAGCTACATTTCAGTAAAAACTTTAAAAAAATGCTTACAAGCTTCCGGTATTTGGGGATTTATGTCACCAGAGATAGCGCGGAATTCCTAGCGGAAAACATTGAACCGCACTTGGTGAGGCTTGCCTCTGATGTGGCCCACTGGCGGTCCCTGCCTCCCACTATTGCCGGGCGGGCTGCACTGTTCAAAATGCTGGCCTTGCCGCGGCTCCTGTACGTCCTGCAGAATACGCCGTATCCAATCCCGAGTGGAGTGTTCAGGCGCATATCTCGATTGATCCGCACGCTGCTGTGAGACGGTGGCAGCTCGAGGATAGCTATGCGTAAACTCACACGAGGAGTGTACGAGGGGGGGTTGGCCCTCCCGGATGTCCAATTATATTATTGGGCTTCCCAACTGCAGGTGGTAAACGATTGGGTATACGCGCCGAGTTCGGAACCTGCCTATCGGGTCGACAGGTATGCATTGCCGGGAGGCTCTTGCGAGCCACTCCTATACTCGCGCCGCTGGCGTGGAGCCCTGCCTTCGCATACGAGGGTGGTGCTGCAGTGCTGGCGGGAGGCGAATCGCTTCCTGGGGTGGGCTGGTGCACTGACTGGGAGGACCCCTTTGTGGGTGGGGGATTATCTGCCAGAGGTTGAGGGACTTGCGGGCTTCAAGGGCTGGAGGTTGATTGGAATAGAATACCTGGGGGATGTCTGGAAAGGAGAGGCCCCCAGATCCTTTGAGTACCTCCAACGAGAATTCCGTATGCACGAGTCCCAGCGGTTTCACTATCTTCGCCTTAGACATGCCCTGCGGTCCCAGGTGAGCCCGGACGTTTCTATCCCGGAGTATTCTTCCATGGAGGACAGGCTTTTGTTGGATCCCATCTTAGGTAGGCCCACTGCTACCATTTATCGTAAACTCAAACAATATGCCTGATCCGTTGGAGTCCCTGCGGGAGAGATGGGAGGTAGACATAGGCCGCCTCGAGAATGAGGACTGGCAGGATGCTATTCGGGTAAGATTCCGTCTCGTGCAGATAAAGATCCTACATCGGGTGTATTACCCGCGTACCCACCTTTTCGCATGGGGTAGGAGCTTGTCCCCGTTATGCGCGCGGGGATGCCAGGAGGAAGGGTCATTCTATCATATCCTTTGGGCATGCCCGAACATTGTACCCTTTTGGACGAAGGTGGCTCGGACGATGTCGATTGTGGTGGGTTCGCAGGTCCCGGTGGAGCCCAAGTGGCTTCTTCTCATGATTAAAGGCCCCACTGACTGGTCCAGGTACCATGAAATATGGCTTGCGTTGGCGGCCGGAGTAGCGAAACGCAACATTGCCAGCTGTTGGGGGGCGCGGGAGCCGCCGCAGTTGGATCAATGGCTCAGGGACTTGGATTGGTGTCAGAGGGCGGAAGAAACCATATACAAGGCCAGGGGCTGTGCAAAAAAGTGGCATAGGGTGTGGGGTTCATGGAAAAGGTTTCGGGGTGTTCGGGGTGGGGTGGGGCGGAGGGGGGTCCATTCTGAGCATGACCTTGGTTTATTATGTAGAATTGTATGGGTATCGTGCACGGGAATTAGTCACTATGCATTCTGCCGATGGCTGTATTCTGTTTGTGACCATGAGCAAAGTTAATAAAAAGAATAATAAAAAAAAATAAAAAAATGCTTACAAATAAAAGCAGAGCTAAAAATGTTTTTTTCCAATTGTATTTGCGTTTGTGGCTGAACATTTGGAAAAACAGAATTATTCTGTGGTTTCCTGTTATGATTTACATCTCAAGCAATAAAGCTTGTTTCAAATTTAATGCAGATGTCCCTGTGGCTCTGAAAAAAAAGGCCATCAGCCTGGGCATTGAACACAGGAATCACTTGTCCAAGGTGAGACATCAGGGTGAAGCAGGAGGCGGTTTGATAAGCAGCATGAAAGTAATAGCAGCATTTCTAAAATAACGTTCACCAACCTAATCATGTGTGCATCTGCAGTAAAGTAAAATGCAGAGATAAATCTTCACAGAGCAGGAAACATGCAGCATTCTTAAAACAATAAAATAAAAAAAGACATTCAAGTCACCGTATTCCATTTGTGGCATTATTCAGGAGGATGCGCAGCATGTTAAAATATAATTTGTATGCTTTACAATATCAACGAGTAATTACAAGTCTATTTTCTTAAGTAGAAGATACAAAAAAATCAAAAACAACAGTTAAAAGCGACATTGGAACACAGGAAATGCACACTTTGTAAAATGGTAACACTAGATAATTCCTGAGCGACGTATCTCCATCATATCTATAGCTCATAAAAAGTGGCAATTTTTTAAATGATAAATAATTCAATCGTATTGCTTTATTAGCCTTCCTGCTTCCTCAAATTTGCTTGAAAATGGCCACTCTTTTTTAAAAAATTTCTCCCCCCGAACCCTCCGTAGGTTGTAGGGGCTCGCGTGCTACGCTCGCTCGCCACAGTGCAGTACAACATTCATTTTACGCCTCACCACATTCAAATGTCACCAGCCGCCCCTGGTACGTTGCCAATAGAAATCTTATATCAATGGGAACCTTCAAAACAAACACCTTCAGATACAAAAAATCTAAATGGGGTGGAAGCAGTTTTCTGGCTGGAGCAATCAAACAGTGGAATTCCCTACCTATTCACATTAGATCAGCTCCCGCCCTTCTAAAGTTCAGAAAGCTCCTTAAAACCTGGCTCTTTAAACAGTAATTCCTCCTCTCACTTTGCTCATTACTCTGACTAGCGCCAAGATACCCTTGGGTATAAATTGCGCTCCACAATTGTTTTTACATAAAATAACAGTATGTCCACAGTAAAATTTGGTGCAAAAGGAGAATGCACAGAGAAGTGTGAAATAAACATTGGCATACAGCAGGCCTTTGTACTTGCCCCAGCAATATTTAACATTTACGTCAATGGAATTAGGTTGTCTCTCAGCAGTCTTGGTAGTGACATTCCGTTACTGGAGAAGGACCCTATTTAGATCTCGCTGTTCGCAGATGATGCAGTGTTCTGCTTGGGTTTTCGGATCAGATAGAACCCGCTCATCAGAGCCTCTCTAACCCAGCCAGAACGTTACCCTCTCCCTAGGGTCTATTCACAACAAGTAACCACAGATATATATACCACCTAAGGACAGGGAATTCCTACTGTGTATGTATGTATGTATGTATATATATATATATATATATATATATATATATATATATATATATATATATATATATATATATATATATATATATATATATATATATATATATATATATATATATATATATATATATATATATATATATATATATATATATATATATATATATATATATATATATATATATATATATATATATATATATATATATATATATATATATATATATATATATATATATATATATATATATATATATATATATATATATATATATATATATATATATATATATATATATATATATATATATATATATATATATATATATATATACCTCTTATAATACAAGTGGCGGCCTCGCGATCCCAGACGGACCCAGGACTTCCTACCCAGACGGCAGCCTCAGCCTCACGGTCCCAGACGGACCCAGGACTTCCTACCCAAACGGCAGTCTCAGCCTCGCGGTCCCAGACGGACCCAGGGCCTCCTACCCAGACGGCAGCCTCAGCCTCGCGGTCCCAGACGGACCCAGGGCTTCCTACCCAGACGGCAGCCTCAGCCTCGCGGTCCCAGACGGACCCAGGACTTCCTACCCAGACGGCAGCCTCAGCCTCGCGGTCCCAGACGGACCCAGGACTTCCTACCCAGACGGCAGCCTCAGCCTCGCGGTCCCAGACGGACCCAGGACTTCCTACCCAGACGGCAGCCTCAGCCTCGCGGTCCCAGACGGACCCAGGACTTCCTACCCAGACGGCAGCCTTAGCCTCGCGGTCCCAGACGGACCCAGGACTTCCTGCCCAGACGGCAGCCTCAGTACAAGTTCATCCTATGATTACCATAACATACAACAAGGGAATCAGTTTTACTATTTATCAGATCACACAAGAACTGCCAGTTTGAGCACAACCTGTTCTCTGGTTCGAGGGGCTCCTCTCTCCCTTATTCAGTTACCACTTACCTGATCAGAGTTAACATCTGTTCATGTCAAGTCACAGCTGACTAGAAGAATAGGCTACCCTCTTATACAAGAACACGCAGCACATGTTGATTCACTACAAACTGGGTACTTTATTACTCATTACATACGCAATCACATAACATTACTATGTAACACATAACCTGCAAAGAAAAGTGAAAGATTAGGTTGTACACTCTAATAAGAAAGGGGTCGACATCACCTTAGTCGTGTGTAGCCTGCACTCAATGGTCATCTAGGTTCCCTTCTCGTCTGTGCCTCGGCTCGCCTGGAAGTCACACCTCCGCAGTCACGGATCTGTTCCCTTCTCCGAGTCACTGGGACCTCTTCCTCATCGGCTACTCTCTCCTCTCTGGCTATTCTGCTAGAAGAGTATCTGTCTCTCGGTTTTTCTCCGCCTTCAAGTTTGTCATCTGTCTTCCCTGGAATAAGTAGTAGCTTTACTGCTAACGGCTAGATGCCGCCTACGGACTGAAGTAAGTGCACCGTATCTGCCTCAGACTTTCACTAATATAGAGGTGCATTTCCTCATGGAAAATTCCGGCCCGTAACCTGCCGCCCACCAAATTCTTGTACCTCCCCGTACCAAGGACACGTTCCCAGCCGGCCGGCCTGATGTAGTGTCTTCGGCATGAAGAAAAATACAATCCTTCGATAAGGGCTGGCCTGAACCGGTTCTCTCCAAGCGAATAACACCTCATAACTAAAACATCACCCTTAACCTAGAAGCATCTCAAGCTGCCGGAGCAGAAAGAAAGATGGAGTCTCTCCCGTTTGAGGCCTACCAGGCCTGAATTCAGCACGGCTCCATGAAATACCCTCACTACAGGACAGGTTATCCCTAATACTAACGAATCTATCCCCTAGGATATGTGTGCAAGCCCTGATCTATGGGGAAGAACACAGGATCATGTCGAAGTGCCTAGTAAATAGGCTCCATTCACTACTCTAACCCTTAGACTTGGATGGTAAGAGACTGAAGTCACACTAATCACCCGTCAACACAATAGGGCCGGGAAAATCGAGCAGTACATGCAGTAATACTAGCGTCCACCGACTAGGTTCATGCATAGACTTTTGGAAGGCTTTGTCTGCTTCCGTTCCTTACAGAATAATTCAATCAACACAGAAAAAACAAAATATATGATAATGAATCCTAAATGAAAGCTACTGTTCACATTTAGAATTTATGGTAAACCAACTGAACGAGTCTAAACGTATGATTACTTAGGCATATGAATGGATGATCATCTACACTGGAAAGCCCATTTTGATAAAGTCAAAAACAAATCTGGTGTAATATTAGGTTTTGCAAATACATTCAGCAAGAGATTGATAAAACCAGCCTTGACTTCTTTTCAAGACAAAAGAACAGGCAGCCTGCTCTTACGGTGCAGAAATTTGGGGTTTCATGAAAGTTCAGGCTCTCAAAGAGCTGGAAAATGCCTTTCTGCAAAGTATACGAAATCTAGGTCCTGGTACCCCAATAACCACACTAAGAGCAGAGCTGGGGTTGACCACACTGGAGGATCTCAAAGTATTCTGTCTCGTAAGACACTGGGTGAGAGTGTGGTCTAATACAACCCTTGCCCCCTATAGAAAGGTCCTGCAGGAACAGCGACAATGCAAGAATCATAATAGCTTACCCTGTTTTAAGCATATGGAGCACCTCCTCACAACCATTGTTTGCACAGAGCAATGTAACAGCCCGGAACAAGTGAATAAGGTAACCTTAAAAATGGTAAAAAGGAAATCTTGGACAAGCGTTTGGCGCAGGCAAGAAGCCAGCAAAAGATTTTGTCTGACCAATTACCTGAAAGTAGAACATGAACCCCATTGGGAGCCATTCTTGGACTTGCTGTTTCCTCCTGAGAAAAGGGCCTTATATCTCATTTTTTGATTAGAAACTCTGCAGGTGCAGGCCTTAATCAAATCATGGGACAAAGGCCTTGGAGGTGGATCAGATGTGTGCCACTGAACATCAACTGGCCCAGAAACAATCACACATTTTATGCTGCTGTGTGATCTCTCGCTTAAAATCCAAAGGTACTACCCGAGTCCACTATTTCTAAAATGTAATCTGAGGTGCTGCAGAGCAGCACTTTTATTTTGCTATAGACCATATAGTATGCAAATTTACCAGGCAGTAGCTTCTTACCTATGCGCTGCTTGTAAGGTCACAAGATCAGTAATAGACAAAGGAGAAGGAAGTGGGCAAAACAAATAAACTGACAGCTAGCAAACAGCTTCTGCTGCTCTCAGTCTGGACCTGGAGGTATTGTTTGCCACATGATGAATCAGTCCCAGGAAAAATGGTGATTGGTTTGAATCCTGCATCAAGCAACCAGTGGCCTTAAGGATGATGTGGAGCATCTTACATACCTAGACAGGGCGTTGAGGCTTTGTTATTGCACTTTCTAATTTACACCTGCACTTTACCAAATACACATATATGTGTTGGCTTCCTACTGGCCCGTACTCTTTAAAATATATATATTTTTTTAATGAAAGTACAAAAAGCGAGTACATAATTGGAATCATATATTGGTTGACCAACCCAACCCTCCCCCCCCCCCCCACCCACCCGCCCCATGTGCAAAGACAGCAAAAATTGGCTCGAGGTGCAAAAGAGCCTATTACAGACTTTCTAATAATATCCTTTCTTAGACCATAGTGTATGATTTGATCCATAATCACATACAAAAAACAAATTTTTAGCAGCGATAATGAGTTGTAAACGGTGCAAAGAGCACTTAGCATGTCCAAACTGATATCCCTGTTATATACTTTATAGCAATCAATTAAGACATATTTTTCCTATCATCTAACATCACATGTGGAGAAGGGGATTTTGCTTTTTCAGGATCCCAAGGTTTATGTCTGACTGAGCCAAGCGATTAAAGGTTCCCAGATATCTAGCCTCTTCTTTTTCCCTCAAATGCCTTTCTTGGCAAAGATGGCCTTCTCGGTATGACAAGTCGTAAAGAGTCGAGCCAACTATTGGGAAAATAGTGGAGAGTTTGCATCTATCCAGGACGAAGCTGTACAGATACGTAGTATGGTCATAGCTACAAAGATAAGTGCTCCTCCGCTCTTTCTGTTTACCTTATCTTGTACCCCTAGCATAATAATCGTTGGAATTAGCTGGATATTTTGCTAAAGGACTTTTATTTAAAAATCTTGTATTTTTCCCAGACAAGGTGCAAATTTTGGGCAGGTTGCAAACATGTGTATCGAATCTACGTTAAACTCTGAGCATCTAGGGCAGAGCTGTTCCCCATTTAGCAACCCTGCTAGGTGTGATGTACAAAAAAAGGCAGTCTTATAAAATTGTGCCTGCAATTTGGCAGACATCAAATCAGTCTGGGCAGATTGCACAGCCCGGTTAAAAGTGTTATAGGGGATATTCAGTGTTGCCTGCCATTTATTTGCTATATTGAGCATGTCATCAGGCATTAGGCTATTTAGGAGCAGATTCCGATCCGGGTCGGAAAGCACTCCGACTGAGCCGGACCCGGAGTGTTTTCTGACCGAGCCGGAGTCCTGCAGTCTGACCGAGCGAGTACGATGCGGCCGTATGCTGTCGGACTCGGTTCAGTCGAACTCCCATAGAAGTCAATGGGAGCCGGTCGTACGACGCGTACATGGGCTCCCATTGACTGAAAGGGTATGTCGCAGACAAGTGCACCACCTACAGTGAGTATGCGTCGGTACCATCCACACCGTACATGCCTGTGTGGACCCTTGGGTCTCCCCCTGTGTCCGAGTCGTAGGGCTTCGGGTGACAGGGGGTCCAACGCGGACCCCCAAAGGCACCCACCCGGACGATTAGTGAGCCGGACACTCTGGCTTGCACAGGCTGTCCGACGCTTGCATCGTACTGGCTCGGTCATGAATCGCATCCATTGCACGCCACGGTTAGCTTACGACCGAGACGTACGGAGCGGTTCGGACCCGGAAATGACTTGGTCGGTGAATTTCATGCAGCTCACATCGCACTTGCTCGCTCGTACTGCTGTATGAGTCGGGCGGAAAACACGCGTACGGCTTTTAGTTTTTCCAGCCGGATCGCATTCGGTGCCCTTCCAACCCGGATCGGAATCGGCCCCGTAATGTGGCATAAATATATCCGGTACGAGGTAGAGCGGGGTATTTTAATTTATCAATAAGATCCCCCTATGAAAACCCAGCATGCCCTCCGGCCTTTCGAACCAGAAAGTCTCTTATGGCGGTGTACTTTAAAGCCTCTTGTTCCCTCAGATTGTACTGCATTTTAAGATCCGAGAATGTTTTAATGCCTTCGTTAGTAACCAAGTCCCCTAGTTTTAGGATTCCTGCTCTATACCAATCGTGGAGATAGGGTTTATCACAAATTGCTGGTAAATTGATGTTATTGTTAATGGGGGTATAATAGTTCAGTCTGCCAAGCCCATAGATTCTACAAATGTTAGAAAAAGCCTTGTATGCACTTATCAGGGTCTTAAATCTGAGCCGTTTATAATATCCAAATGTCAATTGCTGCCATAGACATCCCCGGGCATCTTCGCCAAGTAATAGTTGAAAGGGAGATGGAAGCCCTGCAGTTGAAATGTCAGGTTGTTCCTGGAGCAGTTCCATGCTGTACTGTAAAACCGAGGCCCAATAATAGAGTCTCAGATTGGGGAGCGCCCACCCACCTCTATCTCTGGGGAGGGAAAGTTGCTTAAAAGCCCATCTTGGTTGCGAGTATGCCCAGATAAATTGGGAGAAGAGCTGTTCGAATCTCTGAAACATTGTGTTGCTAAACTCTAAGGGGATGGCCCTGAAAAATTTGAGTAGTTTAGGGAAATAGGTCATCTTAACAACATTACACCGCGCCACAATATTTAGGTGTAAATTGTTTATTCGGTTAAGTGCCCTCTTAGTTTTCATCGCCAATGGGTTCAGATTTTCTTCTACAATCAGATCGGTGTTTGCGACAACGTTAACCTCCAGGTATTTAGCTTTTTGAACAACCCGGCTGTCCTCCCAATTGTTTTAGTTGTTTAAGATGATCTGAGTTTTGCTTTTATTAAGGGCATAACCTGAAATTTTCCCCAATTCTTGGGCCTCTTGTTCCAGTGCTATGACTGCATTCTCAGGCTAAGGGGTCACTATAGCTAGGTCGTCGGCATAGGCCATGATTTTAGTGTCTAAGCCAAATCTGCTCATCGCAAAGATAGCTTGGTTGTTTTCTATTACTTTAATAAAAGGGTCTATATATAGTGCAAAGAGCAGAGGTGAACACGGACAGCATTGGTGAGTCCCCCCAGAGATTTTTAATCTGCTCCATCAGTTTCCCATTAATTGAGACATTAGCTGTAGGATTAAGATAAAAAGCTTGTATAGTTTGGATTGCATTGGGCCCAAAGCACATCCTCCCCATGATGCCCCACAGAAATTGCCAGGAGACCCGGTCAAACGCTTTTTCAGCATCAAGCATAATTAATGACATCGGGTGTCCTGAGATCTGAGCAGCGTCAAATAACGTGATGGTCCGGCGCATGTGTTCAGTGGTACTTTTCTTGGGGATAAACCTGTGTTGCCAATGCGATACTAGAGATTCTATTGTTAGGGATAGTCTAGTAGCAAAGATCTTAGCATATATCTTAGAGTCGCAATTGATTAAAGTAATTGGCCAGTAAGAACCCATTTAGAGTGGAGATTTATCCTTCTTCGGAAATATTACAATCTTAGCACTGGACCAGGATGCGGGTGGAGAAACCCCATTAAAAATAGATAACCAGAGAGGGAAAAAAAGCACTTAATTGGGGAGTAAATATTTTATAAAACTCGACCGGGATACAGTCAGCGCCAGCTGCTTTCTCATCAGGTAGACTTGCCAAGGCTTTAGCTACTTCGTCCCATGTGGGAGGATCCTCTAATTGGCCATAATCTTCTGCACGGAGTTTGGCTACGGTAATTTTGTCTAGATATTCAGAGATCTCATCCTCTCTCAGGTCTGATGACCCTATGTTCTTCTCGGAGTAGAGATTCTGATAGTTCACAAAATGCCCTTTGGATCTTTATTGGATCATTCGTAATCTCTCCTGAGTTAAGTTGAATTGAGAGTATTTCGCTAGCAGCCACCTGCTGTCTTGTTCTAAGGGCTAAACGATGGCCAATATGGTCGCCGCGTTCATATGTCTTCTCTCTCGAGGAAGCCCATTTAGCGTCCGTTTTCTCTGCAAATATTGACCCAATTTCGGCCTTGCTGACTTTTACTTCAAGTTGAGCCGCATCCATTTCAGCCCCCGTTTGAACTGCCGCTATTAGTTTCTCCTCTGCCTTTTTCTTCTTATCTTGCAGTTTTAAGATCTGTTCCTTTTCTTGCTTATTTTTCCTTATAGAGAACCGTAAGGTCTCCCCTCGGATGCCCGCCTTCAGTGTGTCCCATACCATCATAACTGTGGCGGTCCCAGTATTTATCTCAAGACATTCTTGGATCCACCCCTGCATTTTCCGTCGATAACCATCATTATAGAGTAAAGCGCTTTCAAAACTCCAATTCTGGATCTCGCCACTGGTACCCAGCCTCCTGATGATTAATATGAGTGGGTTATGATCTGACATAAATCGTGGGGCAATATCTATAGAACAGTCTCGCACTAGAGTTGATGAAATCGGTAAGTAATCTAGTCTTACTAGGCAGAGGTGCGGGGCTGAATGGTAAGTATATCCCGGCTAGGTAGGTTTTAAGCTGGCCCACACATCACAGAGCCCATGAGTTTGTAATAGATTGAGCATGGCTTGATATACTCTGGGCTTTCTACCTACATAGGGCCAGTGATCGTCTGCTTTCCAGTTACTGGGTAAATTGATGTGGAGGTCCCCGCAGACAACAATTGGGAGCCGCCAGTGAGCAAGTTCGCCTGTGATCCAGTTAATAACCCCGGGGTCATCAGTGTTGCTCCCATATATAGAGCATAAAATGAAAGTGAAATTGAGGGGTAGGTGACCTTCTGCTATGACTCATCTACCAAAGAGGGTCTGTTTTCACCCGAGTTGATTTTAACAGGTGTCTATTTTGCACCATAACCCCTACCCCTCTTGTCTTTGCACCCTGTGTAGTCCCTCCAATGACTCTATACCCCAATGAGTTCAGTAACCGTCTCTGGGATCCCTACACGTGTTTCCTTAGGGGCAACTAGATCAGCCCCCATTGAGAGCAAGCCCTGAGCTACCTACTGTCATTTCAGGGCATCGTTTAGACCACATATTTACTGACATAATTCGCAGTGTTTTTTGTTTGTTCATGAAAAGTGTTTTGTGTTTTTTTTTCCAGATGATCCAGTTTAACCCACATAGAATTTATATACCCCACACTATGTATTATATAAACATTATCTTGCATGTATTGTTGTCTCAAAAATTTCTTCTTTGTCACCGTCATACGTTTACTCATTTTACACATTATTCTTTCTCTTTTTCCCTTTTTTTCATTTTTGAACCTCTTAGTTTCAGATCCTTTTTTCACATTCTTTCTAACTATACAATAGTTACTGATATCTTTGGTCCCTCTACCACCGTACCTTGAGTGGCAAAAATCGGGCTTAGCAAAAAACATTACCCTATTAGCCCCTTTCTGTGAATTTGGTTGGGCTTGGTCGTATACTAGCAGTCTGAGAAGACAGTTCCCGAAAAACACCAGGAAAGCCCTGGGTTTCTCTCCGGGTAAGTTGCTACCATCTCGCCATTGTTTTCTGTAAGGGAAAGCGATGCGCCCGCTGGATTTCCTGGTCCCAATTCCAGTTCGATTGATCGGGGAAAGTTTCTCGTAGGAGTTTCACGAAATAGCACCTTGGGTCATCCCCCTGGACTCCTTCCAGGATACCAAGCAGGCGAAGATTATTCCTGCGTTGTTGATTTTCCTGTTCTTCCATCTTCATCATTAGGTCTTTCAGGCATGCATCGTGAGCAGAGCCTTGGTTTTTTAGGGTAGTCACATCAGTTTCTAGACTCTCCATGCGGCCCTCCACCATGTTGACTCGGTCGCGGATATCAGTGCATATTTTATTTAGCTTTCTCAAGCCCCCTTGTAGTTTTTTAGCGGCCCCTTTGGCTGTACAATTATCGGAGTGAACCTCCTCTTGGAATTCCTTGATTAAAGTTAGGATAGAAGCTAGAGAAGGTTCTGCTATAGATTCTGGTGTCGATTTCAAATTTTCTCACAGCGATGTCTGATCGGTTTCCTCTCCAAGGGGGTAAGACATCTGAGAGTCTGAGTAGTCACATTTAAGCTGGCTACGTCTTCTTGTTTTGTTTCCTGTTTTTTTCTGGTGCAGCGCAGTTCCAGTGTCTTTGGAGGGATCAATACTGTTGTCTTCACTTGAGCTGGTTCCACCCTCATCTGTAGTCGTCAGGGAGCCATCTGATACGGAGTAAAAGTTTTCAGCGCTAAGCTCCGGGGTCCAAGGGGCTTGGAGACCCGCATTTGCTCTAGGCTGAGGACATAGTTTGTGGTACCGGTTGCTAAAAGTGCTGGCCTTATCTCGGTTACATCTTTTAGCGGGGTAAGGCCCAAGGATGGGGTAGCAGAAGCTAAAGGTGCCGTCTTTCCTAGCTCTACTATGGTTCCAGTACCATCTGCCATGTGGGCCAAGTTGGAAGGTGGATTGCTAGGATCTAACAGTCCTTCTATGCCATCTCTACTTTCCGGTTGCTCATTTGGGGATACCACTATCTCTTGTTGCACAGAGGTGCAGTCCTCCTTTAAGACCTTAGGCGTTTGGTTGGAGTACAGGCTCCTTTGTGCCTCTACTAGTGAGCAGTCCGGTTCACTTTCGGGGAGTGTGGAGTCCAGTGTGCCATCTAGCATGAGGGATGGAGTTTTACCCCCAGAAAACATTTTCACTATAGATGGTTGAGAACTTACACCTGCTTTTATAGCATCTCCACTCCCGAGTTTCCCCATAGTCTTTTTAAGGGTGTTAGTCTTCCGTTTACCTCTGGATAGAGAGTCCGTCGCAGCATCCCCATGAGTTGCACTAACCTTTTTTCATTTTATTGCCTTTGTTGTTTTTGGCACCTCTGGCCGCCATGATGCAGTTCCTTTGCTGTCTTCCCGCCGATCTTCCCTCCGGTCGTATCACCAACTTGAGTGCAACTGAGGCGAGCACGGCGGGTACAAAGCAGAAAAGCAGCCAGCGTTTAAAAAAAAGTCTGGAGCGTTTTTCCGAGGGCAAATACTCCGTGAAAGCTAACAGGAGTGGTCCCAGCAACAAGCTGGAAGTGGAGAGCGGTAGCTGACGTCCTGCTCCCTCCCAGCCTCTGCATCACTGGTCAGTCACTGGTCAGTCCGCATAGCCGATTACTGAAGTGCGCGGCATGAACGGGTGAGCAGCGGTGATTCACGCCGACACCATCTTGCCCCAACTGGCCCGTACTCCAAGGTTAATTTTCACTGGGGTGTCACTAAAACTATAATTACTTAGAAAAACTGCTGTCTTTTTAACAAGCTATGTAAATTCTGTGCAGCAAGTTTGTGCTGTTTCATTTGTATCCTATAGGCCGGGTATGGATCGGAAAGGGCATAACGCCATATTTTCCAAACAATATTTGCCCTGAGAAGGAAACTAGTACACGCCGGCTTGGGTATCTGTACCAAGGCACTTGTTTGTTAGTTTGTATGTTTCGCAAGATCCAACGACCGCTCTACACAATGTAAATAGGTATCAATAGTGCATTGTAGGATATTCAATTTGCATTTGCACTTTAATTATTACATACCAACTAGACTAAATTAAACCAAATGGTTGCTGTGAGGAGCAGTATTTTATGATCTGTATCTAGGTTGTTTTAAGTCAATATAAATTGTGACTGCTTTTTATATTGCGGGTTGTAAATGGCAATATTTGTTATGGCATAAATTGCTGAACAATAAATGTATTCCGATTCCTAAGACAGTGCATCAGTGACACTTGTCTCCAAAACAAAAGAGATGCGGCACCGAATAGGAAGCTCAAGGTAGCACTCACTTGCTCCTGACACAGACGAGAGAAAACTGTAGTGGATCTTCCTTTGTCCCAGAGCTCAACCCCAGCACCCAAACACATAAAGAGCCCAACCCAGGTCATATAGGTTGATCTTTGTCAAAGTTCTGAGATGGGGGGGCGTGGCCAAGCCGAGCATGGAGTAGGACGCGGGCTGCTGGAGCTCCGGGCTGCCGCCGGCTAAAACGAGCCTGCTGCGGCACTTTTACGGCCGGTAAACGGCCCCCACTTGGTGCGAGAGGCCGGCGGAACTGGAGTGGGCTGCCGCTGCTTAGTGCGGCGGGCTCGAGGAGTGCGGCTGGCGGCACCGGAGGCTGGACACTGGGCGCTCCCGGGCGCGGAGGAGTCGGCCGCCATTTTGCGCGATCTGCGCTCTGGAACAGTGCCGGTTCCCGCGGACTGCCCGGGAGCTTGAAACTGCCGAGAGAAAGCTGTTTGATCAACCTGGGAGCGATCAAAGGTGTCTGGGAGCGGGGACCGAGACTCCCTGGTACCGGCTGAGGGCAGAGGCGCTGGGGCGTCTGCTCCGGTGGGCGAGGCCGCCATTTTGGGACCCTGTGCCTCTGAAGCTGCGGCCTTTGCAAGCGGGCGCTGGACTCTGCTGCGCTGGACTCCGCCTGAGGTGAGGAGGTCGGCGGGAGGCATCGGCCCGCGGGGCGGCTCGCCCTGACGCTGGAGGGGACGGAAAGGCTGAGGTAGCGGGGGGAGCCCTGGCAGCGGTGGGCCCGAACGCTGGAGTACCCCTGGGAGTGCTGTCCTGGGGGTGGCGGCGTCTGCGGAGGGAGCGCTTGGAGGCCTAGAGCGGGGGATGTCACCGCGGCCCTGAACTCGAGCCTCGGACCGGAGGCGGCCTGGCAGGTCGATCCTCGCGGGTGGTGGCAGTGGGACTGTGCGCCGGACTGGGCCCTGGATACTGACCCCCCCCCCCCCCCCCCTGCTGGGCACTAAAGAAGAGAGGGGCTGAGCGGTGCGGCGCTAGAGGGACTTGGGACGGCGGGACTGCTTGGCTGTCGGGGCCCCCCTGAGCGGTTGGTGGGCTGCGGGGAAAACGCGCTCCTCAGAACTCCGGACGCTGTGCTGTTCGCTACCGGCGAGAGTGGGGAGGGCCCCGGGCCGGAGCCTGGTGGGCCCGGAGATCTGGCAACATCCGTGTCCTGAGGGCGAATCGTATCAGTGTGGGCCACGAGGCCTTGGTCACCTGCTGCACCTGGGACACATCCGCTGCGGCGCTGCGACAGGGCCCGCGACCTGGAGTGTGGGACAGCCCTACGTTGGACGTGACTCGGCCTGGCTTGTGCGCCCTTTGGCGCTGGTTGGCCCTCCGGGGGTGCTGAGTGGATGGCCTGATCTGCGGCTGGGGTCTCCCTACAGAGGCGGCGTATAACTACATAATGACGCGCACCAAGCCCGGAAAAGACTCATCGGCACCCACGAAAGATACCACAGTGAAGGACCTTTGGAATAAGCCTGGAGGGACGCCGACGGGCTCGCAGGCGTTAGGGGCTGGTGGGTCGGCGGAGCCAGTGACACAGTCCTTCATGGCGCTCTTCATGCAGGACCTCAAGTCTGAAATCGGCTTGCTGCGCACGGAGGTCCAGGCATGCGTCAAGGAGCTCCGGAAAGATGTGGGAGAGCTTGGGGACAGGGTCGACGACATGGAGAAGACCCTGGACGCTCGCACGGAGGACCAGGAGCGCCTGTGGCAGAGGATAGCGGCCCTGGAGGAGCAGAATGTTGAGCTACAGATCAGGCAGGAGGACCTGGAAAATAGGGGGCGCCGCAACAACATTCGCATTCGGGGCGTCCCGATTGGCGCGGAGGGGACAGACATTATGACCTTTGTGGCGGACCTCCTGCATGAACTCCGGGGGGATGACGACGCCTCTCCGCCGGCCCTGGATAGGGCCCACAGAGTATCAGGCCCACCCGGGAGGCCAGGTTTGATTCCCGACATCCTGACGCGGGTCCACTTCTTTGTTGAAAAGGAGGCTATTATCAAGGCGACCAGAGACAGGACGGACCTCAAATTCAACGGGGCTCCGATCCAGCTGTTTCAGGACCTGGCCCCCACGACCCTCCGGCGCAGGCGGGCCTTCCGGCCGGTTACGGACAAGCTGCGAGACCTCAACATCCGCTATCAATGGGGACATCCCTTCGCTCTCATCTTCCACTGGGAGTCCAGACGACGGGTGCTGCGGTCCTACAGGGAGGCCGCGCAGCTGCTCCAGATCCCGGACTCCCCTCCGGCCAGCCCGGTGCGCGGTGCCGCGGGGCCTTGTGCCTCGCTTCAGCCTAGCCGGTCCAAGGTGCGCCGGGCGGGGCGATCTTCCTCCCCTGCTGCTAGTCGATCCTCGAGGGACAAGCAAGACATCATACGCCATATTCGGTCCCTGGAGGCCGGATCGTCGCCGGCGGGATCACAGGAGCCCGCTCCCTAGTGAACTTCCGAGCCTGCAACTCGGGCTCCTTCCTCCTCGAGAAAACGAGATGGCCCGCTCTGGGGTTGCCGGCCGCTGGTGGGGAAAGGGATTGCGGCCCATTTGCTGTGATCGATGTTGCAGCTCCTGATGCCGGGCGGCGGCCCGGGGCTCCTTCTAACTTGGAGAATGGCGGCAGTGCCGACGGACCCTCACCACTATTCCTGGGAGAGTGACATCTCTGGGATAGCCTGTGCCGAAGTGCCTGGCCACTCCCTAGACTGGAATAGTCCTTGTTGGCCATGTTGGCCGTTTTGTGATTTTGGTTCTTTCGTTTGCTCCTACTTTTTTGTCTTTCTCCCTCTTTACTTCCTAACCCTCTGGCGGGGGGGCTTTGTGGGGGGGCTGGGGGCGGCGGGGGGGGGGGGACGACTGCGCATGTTGACCCATGTCTATGACTACTGTACCCTCCTGGAAGGTCGTCTCTTTGAACGTGAAGGGGCTCAACTCACCTAGCAAACGACATCAGATCTGGAGGTACCTGCTCCAACAGGGTGCCGACGTAGTATTTCTGCAGGAGACGCACCTTCTAAAGGCCGATGTGGGTCGTATGGCCCATCCGCGCTTTCCCCATAGATTCTGGGCATCCGCGGCCACTAAGACAGCGGGGGTTGCTATCTTCTGCCGGGCGGGATTCTGTCATGGGGACACTCAGGTGCGTAGAGACACTGCGGGCCGGGTCCTGAGGGTGGAGCTCACGAGGGGGCAACGTAGGCTTACGCTATGTAATCTTTATGCACCCAATCAGGGGCAGGATGCCTACCTGCGCGGGGTCATCCGGGAGTATCTTGACCCGGTGGGCTCGGATCTTATAGTGGGGGGGGACTTCAACCTGGTTTGGGACGCGGAGCTAGATCGCTGTGGGGGAGGTTTCCATGGCGTGGGGGCCCTGTCGGCCACTGTTAAAAAATCCCTTACTGCTTTGACTTTGGTAGATGTGTGGCGTTATCACTCCCCGGGGCTGAAGGACTTCACCTTTTACTCACATGCACACCGATCCTACTCTCGCATCGACATGCTCTTTGTCTCCCACTCTTTGCTTCCAGACACTATTTCGGCTTCACACTCGAGCATTTCGGTCTCCGACCATGCCCATGTGGAGATGTTACTCCACGAGCGCTCCACTCGTACCTCCGGTCCACGCCGCTGGCGGTTCCCGGATCACGCCCTACGGGACCCGGTAGACAGGGAGGAAATAAAGACGGCCATACTGGAATACTTTGAGCACAACGAGTTGCCGGAGACTCCTCTCCCCCTCCTATGGGATGCTTTCAAGGCCACGATACGGGGCACCCTCACGGCTATAGCTGCCGCGCGGACACGGGAAGCCCAACTGTACGAAACCAGACTCACCCGCGAACTCAAGACGCTGGAGAAGATGGATCAGACCCGCCCGTTGGCGGCCCATAAGCGGCGGCTAGCGGTCCTTAGGGGTCAGTTACGGGCACACAGGACGAATAAGGCGGAACGGGCGCTCCTTGCGCTCCGGCAGCGCTTTTACATCGGCGGGGATAAGGTGGGAACGGTGCTAGCGCGGCGGTTGCGCACGAGGGCGGCCAGGGCCCACATCGCGAAGCTGCGGGGGGTGGGAGGTACATGGGTGACCACTGAAGCAGCGAAGCTCCAGGCGTTTCATGAATACTATTCCTCTCTATACAAGAGAGAACCGCCGGACCCTGCATTGATCACGGAGACTCTGGGTGAATGTGATTGGGAGCCGCTGAGTAAACATCACTCCGAGCTCTTAGAGGAGCCCATTACACTGGAAGAAATAGCGGGAGCCCTGGGAGATCTTCCGCTAGGCAAGACACCTGGGCCGGATGGGCTACCGGTGGCGTTCTTCCGTGCCTTTCTGCCGCAGCTGCAACCCTACCTTCTTCGTCTCTTTAATTCTTTCGCGGATTCGGGAGGACCCTCCCCGGACATGGCGATGGCTGAGATCGCCCTCATCCCAAAGCACACTCTCTGCTCTTCATACCGGCCCATAGCCCTGTTGAACACCGATCTTAAACTGTATACTAAAATTCTTGCCAAACGGCTCAGTGCTCACCTCCCGCACCTCGTGGATCCGGATCAGGTGGGGTTCATTCACCAACGCCAGGGGGCAGACAATGTCCGTCGCATTGCTCACATAGTGGGAAAGGCCAGGCATTGGGATATCCCGGCTTGCCTGTTGTCCCTAGACGCTGAAAAAGCGTTCGACCGGGTAGATTGGGAGTTCCTTCGAGCGGTCTTACGGAAAGTAGGGGTTGGGCCCAAAATGGAAGCACGCATCATGGCCCCATACGCTGCCCCGGCAGCCCGGGTGCGAGTTAATGGCCAACTCACGCAGCCTTTCCCCATCTGCAGGGGCACGCGGCAGGGTTGCCCCCTATCGCCTCTGCTCTTTGCCCTGGTAGCGGAGCCCTTAGCTATTCTCATTCGCCAGTCGCCGGATGTCACGGGCATCTCCCTTCGGGGACGTGACAATAAGGTTGCTCTCTTCGCTGACGACCTCCTTCTCACACTGTCTGCGCCCTCAACCTCGCTCCCAGCCGCACAATCGCTGCTACGCACCTACGAGCGGGCCTCCGGGCTTAAAATTAACCACACTAAGTCTTGGGTGCTCAACCTCACGATCCCGGAGGCAGAGGTGGCGGCGCTGCGGACGAGCACCCCATATCAGTGGGCGAGCGACTCCGTGAGATACCTCGGCCTCAACTTGACGCCGGACCTAGCCACCTGGACGCAGGCCAATTGGCCGGAGTGCAGGCGCTCTGTCCTGGACGACTTGCGCACCTGGAAGACACTGCCGCTTTCCTGGCTTGGTCGCCTCAATGCAATTAAGATGTCCGTGCTACCGAAGATTCTCTACTTGTTTCAGACCCTGCCGACTCCCATCCCGGAACATTACATCCAAGGGCTACAAAGGGACTTGATCTCCTTTATTTGGGGAGGTAAGAAGCCGCGATTCTCTAACAAAATCCTGAAGCTCCCTCGGGATAGAGGCGGCCTTGCTTGTCCTAATTTACTGGACTACTACTGGGCGTCACACCTCCGCTATGTCCTGGAGTGGGGGGCGTGGGAAAGCGAGAAAATTTGGTTCCACATGGACAGGGCAGTTACCTGTCGCCCGATTTGGGATCACGCTTGGCTGCCCCGGGCGGCGCGTCACCGTAGTGCGTATATGGCGGTCCCCACTAGGACGGTCTTGGAGATCTGGGATAGGGTGGCGGTCCGCAGGGGCCTCACCACCTTCCCCTCACCGCACACCCCTATAGCTCGCAACCCCCAGTTCCCGCCGGCCTGCCGCCCGCCATACTTTGAGAACTGGACGGAAAGTGGCTGCCGGACGATCCGAGATCTTTTTGAGGGAGGGACCTTCAAATCCTTCCAGCAATGCCAAAGGGACTTTGGGCTGACAGACAGGGACAAGTTCCAATACGCACAGCTTCGGCACTGGGTGCAGGGCTCTTCGCTGGTGCAGGCGGCCTCGAGACCTCTCACCCCGTTTGAGCACTTAGCGCGCACATTTGGCACATACAAGGGCCTCGTCTCTCGAGTCTATAAAGTGCTCCAGCATTCCCAGCGTCCAGGACTACATCCGTACCAAGAGCGGTGGCAGAATCTTTCGGGCTCCGGGATTAACTCCGCACAGTGGGCAAGGCTCTGGAGCGATATCCCTAAAACCTTCCGCAGCATCCCCCAACAGGAATCGGCCTACAAGGTGATGACCCAGTGGTACTACACCCCTGTCCGGCTGCAGAAGATGTTCCCCAAGGTGTCCCCGCTGTGCTGGCGCTGTACCCAGGCGCCAGGGGACTTTATCCATATTTGGCGGACATGCCCGAGTCTGACTACTTATTGGAAGGAAGTCCTCAGCCACATCAAGAGGGTGCTAGGCTACCCCCTGCCAGAGGACCCCCTCACGATTATTTTAGGCCTCCGGCCGACGTCACGACGGGCAATGACAGGTCGGGATTGGCACCTGAGCCTGCACATGCTAGGTGCAGCAAAACAAACGGTGGCGGTGTACTGGAAGAAGGCGGAACCGCCGTCCATCAACGTGTGGTTCGCCCGTCTCTGGCAGGTCTTGGCGATGGAGCTGCTTACAGCCCGCCTCCAGTTCAGGGATACTAGGTTTAAGACCCTCTGGTCTCCCTTGGTGGACCACTTGGGCAGGATAGAGCACGCGCGATTGCAACCGCCGAGACTGCGGGCTTTGAAACTGTTTGACGACGAGATTTCCCTGACGCGCTCCGAGATTCTCACACGGCCGGTGGCGCTGCCACCCTCGACGATGGGGGGTCCCTAGCTGCGGGTGGGCTCGCCGGGGTCGGATTCTCCCACTGTGCAGGCATGCATCCCCACGGGGGAACTAGGGGCGCTGGAGGACCGCCGGCCCAGCCTAAGCGAGACTAGTTGCATCCCTTGGACTTCCCTCTCCACCCGCTGCGGCGCTTGCCGTTCTGCTTTCCCTCCTCCGCCGCCCTCCCCCTCCCCCGCCATGCCCCCCCCCGTCCTTTGTTACTTAGTTTGTCCTGTACTCAGGACGTGTAGAGGTTAAGTGCGGTGATAGGGCCTTGGTGACCCAGCGCGGTGGCGCGACGCTCCTCCATCCAACCCCTTCCAACATTACACGCTTACTCTGGGACACTACACTACCATACATGAGCTACCCAACACATTCTATACGCACGTGGCATAGATCAGGCGCAGACTGTAGCACCTACTTGTTCTGGGCAGGACTACGGCACGCACTAGCCCCGGCCTAGCGTCTGGTTAGCCCCCTACTGCGGGACTTTTGTTGGGGAGTGGCGTGCAACACCAGCTACACCTGCCTTACCCGACTCCCCTGCGGGTGTGAACACGGTTTTTAGGTAGGATATGGGGTGACGGGGTCTCTGGGTACGATACGCTGAAGGCAGAGAATTGGAGGGGAAATACATGTGATATGCTATGCTGTAATGCCCTTGTTTAATGGGACTTGATTTCGTTCGCTGCCGGCCAGGATGGTTGTAGGCACATAGCTGTGTACAGTGAGCTCACCTCTTTTTCTTAATAAAAACAAAGTTGGATATAAAAAAAAAGTTCTGAGATGACCCTGCCAAATGTGTCTGCGAGTGCTTGGCTGTCAAAGGTGCAGCTTCTTCTTGGAATGAAACCATCTACAGTGGTTATTAGTTTTCTTAGCGTCAGACCATTACACATGCTTCATCAAGTCTGTCTCTTATATCATTTTTAACACCACTAGTGTGCAGATATAGAACTGGTTGATGAAAAATCTTAGCACTCAATATGGAGGTTTCTGCCCCATACTTACAGCAAGTTTGCAGACAGAGGTTGTGTATTTTACCGGCCCAGCACGGGGATGTGTTCCGAGCTGTATGACTTGTGTAGTCCTCCCACTGGTCAAGCCACAGGCTTGGTCCTCTAGTGTCAGGAGGAAGGAGTTAGGGTGCTTGAAACTCCCCATCAGAAACACCAACAAGTAAGGCACAAAAGAGGATGTAGTTCCTTACTCAGAGCATGTTGGCCAGAACACCTCTGAAGAATAGAGCATGAAAGGCAAAAGGACTCTGCACTTCACAGGGTCCTCTGTTCCCTATCGTCCACAGAAGAGAGTCTAATTCACCCTGCTGTCTGGCAGGCTTCCTCCAATCTACGGCGTGTGTACTATCTACACAGAGGAGGTCCAAAAATGAATTACTGTCTACATGCAAAATGCAACACATATGCTTTAAACATGTCCTGCTACGCATATAAAGTGTAAATATACATGCAGGATCCATTCCTCACGCAGATGGAGCAAAGGACCAAGTTACAGTGGACCGACAGGCCAATTTAAACAGAAGCCAGAAGGTAACTGTGCATGCAGCAGATTAAAAAAGCATGTCCTGCAAGTATCTGTCACTACCACCACTGTCAGAGTTTTGCAACCTGGTGAGCGGACAGTAGCAAACAAGCATTGGCAAAGCATTAGGTTTCAGCTTTGAAAATGATTTGCTCTGTCAGCCCCTTATGTTAATGCTATGTAGCATTAACAAAAGTAAAAAATTAAGTACAAGGATGTGACGGTGGCAGCTGCATCATTTTGAATGCACGGAAATATGTCAGGATGCAGGTTCGTGTCAGGGTGTCATTTTCTATTTATTTACCAATCCTAGACGGGTCGGCAAATATAAAACATGAAAATCAAAAAGAGGAAATGGGCTTTTATTTTTAAAGTTTTCTAAAGAAGATGGGCTGGCAGCAATTTGCTACCTGGACCTCAATAGAAATTAAACAAAAAAAACTAAATATAGACCCAAGGCAGGAGTGGGTACAGAGGAGTAGGTTGGTTTGCGGGTGGGGAGAATAAGGAAAAAGAAACAAACGAGGAGGGATCAGCAAGGGCTGTGGGTAGAAATGCATATGAGGAAGACAATACCTATGCAAAGGGAGAAGCACACTGGAGAGAGCAACATAGAGACAGAGGGGAGAGCAGCAAACAGACAAGAGAGAAACACGGAGTGCGGTTGGGGAGAAGCGGATTAAAGAGAAATCTGGAAAACCGAGGTACTCTTATAGAGTGTTTAAGGACAAAGTAATTCCTTGAAAGTGGGCGACGGAAGAACACAAGTAAAAAGGATATGCTCCAGTTGAGGGACAAATACAAGATGGGCAAGACAAGACATAGAATAAGAAGCCAGCAATGAGAGTGACAATAAAGCCAGTGAATGGTAGGCAACAGGTGGATTTTGAGCGCAATGTATGGTTTTGGAAAGATGACAGTAGGGCTTTGCTGTCTGGTAGTCTAGACTTACAGGAAGAGAGGAAGAGGAAACATAAGAGTGAGGTAGAGAGGGTAGGTGTGGGAGTAGGGTGAGTGATGGGAGAAGAAAAATAGTATGCAAAGGCTACCATCATGTGTATGCCCCCTTGTGATAAAACTGGCACACATTTCGTGCTGGTGCAAACCAAGTTATAGAATTGAGCTTCTGTGGTCCGTGTTGAAATACCAAAGTTTCCAGGCAGTGAAAAAAGTGGGAGCAAACCTTTTGCACCCTCGATCATATGTGTAATATGATCCTTAGTAGCCAGCGATAGTCACAGTGAGTGTTACAACCCACATCGATTACGTTATTTCGCCTGCTTTCGCTCATTTGCAGTAACATTTAACCCAGGAAACTCACTTTTGCGAAAATGCGAGAGCAATTAATAAATACCATTGCCTTTCACATGACAATAGTTAAAAGCGAATTTCACTATGTGTCTTACTTCTGTATTTCCCGAATCTAACCACTCTCCTTGTGCCTATATTTTTATAGCTATAGAAATTATAGAAATTCTTATTTGCCCTTTTAGGTCCTGCAATCATTGCAATAATTCCATCTTTTTCTCTTTGAGCATTCTTTGTGTCCAGCTGGAAAGGGCGGGCTAACAACGGGAAAGGGCTAGCATGGTAGATTTGGGCTGCTATCTGCACACAAAAGCAGCACACTCTGACTTGTAGTGAGTGCAGCTTGGGGTCCTTGGTTGTATAGTCAGCATAGCATAGGCTCCTAAACTTTGATGTTTAACTGCGCCCTAAAAACACTCAGATATCAGCTTTGCACTGACAGGGAAATAAATCATTAGCATTTTTTGCCAGTGTATTGTGCGCCTTTTGCAGGCCCTTCCAAACCTAACACTTATTTGTGTGGTGAAAGACTTGCCAGTGACGCAATGCAGATGTTTCCTTCCGCGAGATTTCAAGTGGCAGCAAGTTTGTTCCTAAAACTGGAATCCGTGGCATGTTCATTTAGAAAAATGTGTAGGGTGCAGCGTTTGCTTTAACCATCAAATATGTTTTGTGTGAGGCTGCAGCCCCTGGTGTCCGTCATTATCCCACCGGCGCCTCTGGGTACATTCACGGAGGTTTTCTTTGCACGCGTAAATGAGCCTTTTAAGCCCTCATCGCCGGTTTCACCCGTTTAGGGAGCTTTCCCCCTTGGCACCTCTCCTCAACTCGGACCTGTAGTGATTTGCAGTGACGCCATTACTAAGCAGTTTACTGTTGGTTCTCTCCCCTTCATCTGTCAGGCGAGGGGAGACATCAAAGGTGTTCGGTGTCTCCCAAATCCCGGAAGGACTGGGCGGGGCTGCGCCCCTTATCTCTCCATCAGACTCACTGCCCGTCTATCTTTTCACAGTGCACACTGTCTTTGATAACTCCCTGCCTCAGACCCTTTAAAGACAGTCAGGTGGTTGGCATGGACAAAGGGGCATGAATGTAAACGAGTATACTGGAGAAGGGAAATTAGCAAAACTAAACAAAACAGCATCAGATCTGTTAGGGAAAAAACAGACTGTTAGCATTTCGTTGTGATCTCCATTTGAGGGCTTTGCAAACAATCCTGGGAGGGGGGAGAAATACAACGCAAACTACGGCGGGAACAAAGTGAACACTGACAACGGGAGGGGGGCGGGAGCAAAATCAACATGGACGGATGGTGCTTGGAGATAGCAGCAGAGCTCGGAACACGAACAAGAAAGTTACAAAATAAGCCGAGCTGAGGCAAAAGAAAAAGTAATGCGTGGACCAAAATATATGGGCCATATTGAAAGGATCAACAGGAAGGGGAACAAGCATTGGCATAGCCAATAGGTCTCGCTTTTGGGACCTTATAAGTATTTAGTTATGCAGCACAATATCCTTGGTGCAATAACATCAACTGTTGCATGGCTAAAAACTTAGAAGGTCCCAAAGGTGATACCTATTGGCTACGCCAATGCTGGTTCTCCTTGTAATCGAATACCAATTTTACAAGTCTCCGAATTCAAAAATTAAAACCTGGACTGGAGGAACACATCACGCATGGACCTGGGAAACCTGGCAGGGCTGCTAAAGCTATCTGTGGCCAGACCAGGAAGTCCCTGAAACAATCTTGGAGGGCTGCAGAAGACAGCAAGATTGCAGTCAAACGGCATCTGAGTCTGTGAATCCAATAGCACAGATGTGTAAAGGGTTTTATTAACCGAGATTGTCATGGTGGCACACGCACATTGTAAAATCCTTTGGTCCCACCTTTGGTTGCCGTCTTCGGATTCTTTTTCTCTTGTCTTGTATTGCTTTGTTTCTCCTCTAATCTTGTAAGTCTTTCTCCAGTTTTAATCCCTTTCCTCCAGTCTCATCTTTCTGGCGGAGGAGGGTGGGTTGGCTAGTGAATCCAGAAAGTCTTCAAGCTACAAAACTACACAGACAGGTAAGAAACTATACGTTTTACTGTAGGAAGTTGATGCAGCTAGGGAAAACAACTGCTGAAGTGATTTACACCATACTTGGCATGAAGTGAAAGAACTTTATCCAAGGTACCATTGCTTGGTTTGGTGTAAATCTTGCAGTAGTTTAAGACATTAGCATTAGAAAATTATTTTTTGTGGGCCTGAAATTGAGCCCTTATGTCAATCAGGACAGAGATATATCTCTCAGTTAATTGTAGCTGACCCGCGAACCCAGGTTCATTGGCTTTTAGCGGACCCAAATTTTGAAAAATAATAGATATGAGTGGGCTACGAAACCTTTTCTCCCATCCTCCATTTGCTGACCACGAGCCTAAAGTTGGATCCACCGGCCTTAAAGCTTTGATTGGTTGGCAGCAATTTATAGAAAAATGTTGCAGCCGATGTTCTATGGCATGGGAAATTGTCAAAAGATGCCATATTTGTACAGGTTCACTAATCTCTTGGCTCATCCTTCCCCCTTCCTCGTACTAGGATCCCCCCCCCCCAAAAAAAAAAATTCTTCCCTTACCTATCCCTTCTTTGACTCGTCCCAAAGCGGATTTTACTACTATGATCTACATTATCAATTTCTATGGAACCATTCTTTAGGTCTCATCTGGCGTTAGCAACGCGCATGCGTTGCCCTCGCCATTCGAGGGCCTTTTGGAATCAATACGGATTCCGATGTGCATGCGGACGGACAGAAGAAGTGAACGCATAGACTGGAGGCTTCACTGGCAGCGTGACACTCTAGGCACTTTTTTAGGGGGAGAAAGCGCGATGTAAAGGCGCCTCTCAAAAAACTCTGTTGGGCATTCTGCAAGCCTTGCCGAGACCTGAAAATAGAAACGTGAACAAGAAGATGGATGTGCCGTTGCCGCAGGGCACACCGAAGAGGGTTAGGTAAGATAACTTAACTAATCACTGCCAGAGCTGTTCCTTCATAGATCTCCTGCTCTCGCCCTTCTCGTCCACACACACTACAGTGAACATTTTTTATCTTTTGTTCTCTTTTTCTAAGAAATAGGCTTGTGAAAATAGCAAGGTCAGCTTATATATTTTCTGCTATGTGGGTTTCATATTACTTACCAAAGAATTCCTGTGCAATGTATATATTTTTGTTATCAATTAAAATAAAATTATTAAAACTTGCATGCAAGTATAAAATAACTTCGTAAAGGTTTGCTGACTTGTTTTGGTTCAATCTCGTTTTTGGCGTCACCACTCTCCCTCAAACAGGGAAATTACATCACGGTTGTACTGAAACAAGTTGTTACAACAGCGGTGTGACGCTACATAATGTGAAAGGCGGGTCACTGAACGCAACTGTTGCTTAAACATTTAAAAGGAGAAATAGCTATCCAGCTTCCTTACTTCCTAACTTTTCCCCTCAAAATTCACAGGAATTGGGCAACATGGAGACATTTTTGGGACAGGGTTTATTTATTACACAGTTGGAGTTTCATACAATCAATCAGAAATGTATCTGTGTCGTACAGCATATTTGAACTGTCAGTTTTGAAAGTGACACATTGAACTACTGAAAATATATTTTTGCATCAAATTTGAAAGTGTACATTGGTGAGTGTATTTTCACAGCACAAATTCCACTTGTTTTACTCCCCCGGAACTTCCAATATCTTTCATAAGAAGGAACATGAAACCAAGGACTTTCTGTGAACAGTAGTGATGTAAATAAGTTGTATAAGGATTAAAATAACATCTAGTCGATCGTTGTATGTCAGGATATGGCTGACAAAATTATCATCTCACATAGTAGTGTGTCCTAAATATTGCGTGAAAAAATATTGTATCCTTTGGTGTTGATTTTGTCTATAGAATTTAATGGGTGATATGTTTTTTAAACGACATTTAGGACACAACATTTTTGTCAGATGATGTGTAGTCCATGATCCTCTGTTACTATACCTAGAGTGTATTATAAGGAAATTGAGAGCCACGTCACTCTATTAAACATCTTAATCCATGGCCTTCAGCCCGCTACAGTCCTTAGTGACTTGCAATATTCATGTAGCTCATGACAGGGCACTATATTCCATATACCACCCCTTCATTAGGATTAAATGGATATATGGGCTATTCTTGCACTCTTACTCTTGGTAGAGGGCAACCGGTGGTACTTTCAAGACGAGGATGTGGCATTACGGCCTGAACTGCTATTTTTGGAACTGGGGAACCAGGTTCTAGTCTCAGCATTTTGTGATTCTGGACAAATCACTTAGTCTCCCTGTGCCTAAAGAAATAAACTAGCATTACAAATGCAAAAGGTCTCGACTTTCATGAAGTTAAACCCATTAGCGTTGCTATATAATACCATCAGCAAAGCAAATGGCTTTAACTTAATCAAAGGCGAGACAAATTGCATTTTCAATGCTTGTTTTTATGGAGCGATCCAAGACAACAATTAAACACCTAGATGCCTACAACCTCTTGGCCGGCAGCATAGGGCAAGGGGCAAGTCTACACAGCTTCTGTGCCTACAACCCGGAGGCTGGCAGGATAAATTGGATAATTTTATAAAATCAAAGCAAAAGGAATACGACAACTTAATCTTTAAACCTATCATTAAAAGGAAGAAGACACCCTCCCTCCGACCCTCCAAAAATTTTGCATCGGTCTCTGATCTAGCGAAAGCTTATGGTTCACGCCTGCTCATTTAGGTCCCTACCGGCGCCCTGGACCTTTCGTGCAGGTCGCGGCACTTCCTCCTCGTCTCTATAGAGCAAGCGTAGTGTTTGTAGATATTTTGGGCATGTAACCTCCTGCAGGTCGGTTGGGTGAATCTGGATGAAAGGGGCCCACAACTCGGTATACTTCTCCCCTTTGTATTCCGTGATCAATGAGAGGTGTTCCATGGGGAGATTTATCCATAATCTGTGCAGCCATGCCGTGTGATCTGAGCCAGTTGTTGCATCCCACTGAGCTAAGATACCTTGGTGTGCTGCGAGTAACGCCAGTGCCATTTGTCTCCCCCTCAGGGAATGTAGGGAGAAAGTCAGTGAGTTTGGCAGCCCTAGTAATGTGTATGCTGGGAAGCGTGGCAACTCCGTATCAAAAGCCTTATCAATGTGGTCCAAGACCACCTCCCAGAATTGACCCAGTTTTGGGCAGTACCACAATGAGTGCACCAAGGAGCCCGTAAGAGCGCATACCCTCCAGCACCTATCAGTGATTTTTATCCCAGCTAGGTATGCGGTCCGGTGTGAGGTACCAATATGTTATGACTTTGTAAGCCGACTTGGTCTCCGCTGTACTGTTTAATGTGTGGTGTGCCCTGAAATGGATGTCCTCCGAATCCTTGTCTGAGAGGGCCCTGTCCAATTCCTCCTCCCATCATGGCTGTCCCTTGGTACGCCCACCTTCCTTCCTTGTGGCAAGCATGGTGTAAAGCTCTGATATTAAGTGTTTATCATCCTTTTTGCAGACGAGCCATTTCTCGAATATCGTGAGTGGCCGAGAGGCCTCTGCATCGTATCTCGGGGATGTAACCCAGTGTCTTAACTGTAAATAATTAAGTCATCAGTCAGGGGGGAGGCCATAATCCAGTCTCAATTGATCAAATAGGATAATCCCTTCCAGGTCAAACAGTGAACCCACCCGCTTGCAGCCTGACTCTCACGATCTCTGGAAGAGCCCTGATTAGCAGCCCGGGGGAAAGTCAAGATTATCTACTATCGGGGATATTGGGGAGGGAAATTTCGTTAGGCCCTTTTTATTTGCTACGGCATTCCAAACCTTCTGCGTAGAGGCAGTGACTGGGGAATATAGACACCAAGCTCTCTATGCTTGCGTGGGAGCCAAGCCTCCCTCCAAATATTTACTCCTGCCATCGCTTAAACCATAAAGGACCAGTGCTTTTCGGAGAGCGGGCAGTTCCATTCAACTATATAGGAGAGATGTACTCTTGCAGGTACCCGTTTTTCAATGGTAGACCCACCCCTCCCTCCCTCCCTCCCTCCCGTTTGGGCTGCGATAGTTGGGCTATGGACAGTCACGCCTTTTTCCCTCCCCAGATAACTGGTTGATAGCTAGTTGCAGAGAGCGCATGGCCTTCGGTGGAGGGACCAGTGGTAGTGTCTGGAAAATATATAGAATATGCTGTAGCACCGTCATTTTTACCGCTGCGATACGACCAGGCCAGCTTCAGACGTTACCATCCATCCAACACCTTTGTTGCTTGATCAACGAGCGCCGTGTAATTTAACGCGAGAGTCTTAGACAGTGTCGGGGCAAGAAGGATGCCCAGAAATGTTATTGATTGCTTTGCCCCTTGCAAAGGGAATATACTCTGTAACTTCTCTTCACATGCCGGGGGTGGATAGATTTAGGACCTGTGATTTGCCGGGGGGTGGATAGATTTAGGACCTGTGACTTGCTCAGGTTCACTTTAAAGACCGAGGCATTCCCGAAGCACTCCAATTCGCCCAGCAGCGCCGGTAAGAAGGCGGGTGGGTTCGAAAACGTCGTCTGCATATAAACTGATTTTATGGACAGCTCCTCTGAATCGGAGACCTCCAATCTGCGGGTGATCCCGAATCCTTTGGGCTAGTGGCTCCATGTATAGAGCAAAAAGGAGGCGGGATAGCGGGCAACCCGGTCTCGCGCTATTGGGAACGTCTCAGATGATAACCCATTCACTCTGACAAATACACGCGGAGCCCGGTAAATGCAGCCAACCCATTATATAAACCTATCTTCAAATCCGAAGCGGCGGAGCGTATAAAAAAGGTAACGCCATCGTACTCTGTCAAACGCTTTCTCTGCGTCTATCGACAGGAACACGGCTTCTTTGTGAGATCTGTAGACACCATCCATTAGATGAAGGAGTCGCTTAGTATGGTCTCCTCCCGGACGCGTGGGTATAAATCCCGCCTGGTCCGGATCGATGAGACCTGCCTTAGTGGGTGCAGTGGGGCTGCTAGGATCCTGGCGACATTTTTTGCATCTGTATTAAGCAGAGATATAGCGCAGTATGATCTGCATTCGCTGGAGTCTTTAAGAGGCTTAAGAATCACAGATATCGAGGCTTCTGCCATGGAGTCAGTGATTGAACCACTTTCAAGGAAATAATTAAATAGAAGCGTCAACAATGGGGTCAATTCCTTGCAAAAGGCTTTATAGAACAGTGCTGGGAACCCGTCTAGGCCAAGAGCCTTGTTCACCTTCAGATGGGCAATAGCTGAGATGACTTCCTCGGTCCGTATTGGGTTATAAAGTGGGGTCGCGAGAGCGTCTGGGTGGCGAGTGACCGTGCTCGATTTAAGGCAGGCAAGAGCTTCCTGATGCCCCAGATGGTCTTCGGCGCATAAGGTCTGATAGAAGGTTTGGAAGGGCTCAACTATTTGAGGATCCGTATGCACTTCCTCGCAGATAGCTGCTTTATTGAGGCGACCGCGGTGGCGGCTATCGTCTTGGCCCTGAGCCTTTGGGAGAGCATTTTCCCACATTGGTCGCTGCTCAGGAAAAATTTGTGCCAAAGCCTGAGAAGGGCGTATTCCACCCTATCCAGATCTAGGTGTTTTAGAAGGAGCCATTCTTTTCCAATTACCTCCATACCCTTTCGACTCCCGTGCGCTTGTGGTTAGACTATCTCCTTCACCTCTTGCTCTATGTTTCGTCATTTTTCCCCTGACGTTCTTGATTCGCCGCCGCCGACATTGCAATAAATTCACCTCTCATTACTAGTTTCAACGTTTCTCAGATTGCTGCCAAGGGGGTGTCTTCCCTGTCATTGTTGTGCAGATAATCTGAGAGCTTTGAGCGCATTTCTAGTAAAACTTTCAGGGATTGCAAAAGGCTATCCCTTAGACGCCATCTGGAAAGGCTGGGACAGTAACCACTGGGCTGGATCGTGACCGTGATCATTGAGTGGCCCGAGAGGGCCCTTGGCTCGATGGATGCATTCCTCAACCTAAGGAACAGCGCAGTTAATGCCAGGAAATGTTCTAAACGCGTGGATGTTTTGTGTATGGCAGAATAATGTGTAGTCTCGTGTCCCGAGTGTATCCGAAGCCAGATTTCCCACAGAATGTTCTCCTCAAGCAACTGCCTGCCTTCAGGCGTGAATGCCCCAGTATGTGCAGTCCGCTCTCAAGAGCGGTCTAATGTATTGTCTATCACCAGATTAAAATCTCCTCTCACCAATATTGTTGCATCGGGGATGCCAAAACTTCTGTGAGTGTCCTAACAACGAAGGGTTCTTGTTGTGCATTTGGGGTGTATATGTTGACAAGAGTGAAGTGTGTGGAGCCCCACCGAATTCTAAGTGCTAGCCCTTCACTTCAGAGAGTTTTGAGATTACTTTGCCTTCAAACTTCTCTCCAAAGAGGATAGCGTTACCATTCTTTTTAGCATTGCCTGAGGACCAGTATTGGTGGGGGAAGCACTCGATGCGCGCCGTGTGTTTTGACTAGAGATGAGACTCTTGCAACAGACAAATATCACCTCCAGAATTCTCTAGTAGAGAGAGAATTGCAGTGCGCTTTACTGGGTGATTAAGACCATGTGCATTTAGACTTACAATGTAAAGATCTTTATCTATGTTGTCTTAGGGAGGGTTAGCACTGTGGTGTGGTGCACGTTCTGATTGAAATGGGAATGAATAGATAGGCATAGTGATGTGCATCGTAGAGGCCGATCAGATGTCTCTTTTACGACCGGTGCAGGAAGCAACAAACAAATAATCTCCAAATAAAAAAACAAAATAACTTCAACTAAACTTCCCAAAGGGGAACATAATTATAAACAATTAGGACAACAGTTAGTCTAGATAGGAGTGTCCGGCATGGTCGGCACCCATAGGACAGATCAGCAATATTAGGGCCCGTAACTTCTAGAAGCAGCTCTGCTCAGTTGAAGAGACAGGTCTTGAGGGTCTTCCTGAAGATGTGCAGGGTGGGGACGCGTCTGATGTAGATTGGGAGCTCGTTTCAGGTCTTGGCTGTGACATATGAGAAGGTTCCTCTACCGGTTTGTACTCTGCGGATGAGTGGGGGCTCGGCAAGGGCGAGGTCGGCTGATCAGACGTTTCTCTCCATCGTAGTTTAACAGATCAGATGGAGGACGCCTGATCCGGCACGCTACCAAGTGAATTAATTACTGCTTTTCTTTGCTATCGTTTCTATATCAGGTCTGTGGGAGGAAGAGGATTTCCCAACAAGGTTGTGTCTCGTTCTCTCAGGCGACTTGTGGTGCAACTCTGCGGACATAGGTTTTGCAATCCCTAGAACCTCTGTAGCGAGCGGAGCTGCCTTATCTTTCCTTCGTGGCGGAAGATGATTGAGAAGGGGTGACCCCAGGAGTATGATATTCCTTTCTCCTTGCGATACGCTGTAACAGGTCGGAAATCTAGTCTTTTGTAGAGGGTGGTTGCAGATAGATCCTGAAAGAAGGTTGGTGAGTGCCCTTGAAACTGTACCGGGTGTGTGTCTCTTGCTCGTCTGATGATCTGCTCTTTGAGTTTAAAGTCGTGCACACACACACACACACACACTACTTGGGGGGGGGGGGGCCTTGCCAGTCCGCGGCATGCCAACCGTATGTGCCCGGTTTATCTGGATATCGGCTGTATAGTTGTCGCCCAGCATATGGAAGAAGAGAGCCAGCACAAATGTCCTGATGTCCTCACCTTCTGCGTTCGTTGGTACCCCTGGACCTCGAATAAGGACATTATTCCGGCGGCACCAGTTTTCCAAGTCCTCCGCTTAGGCTTGTAGCTCCATATGTTGATCCTTAAGACAAATGATTTCTTGCAGCATCTTTTCTATCTCTTCGTCTCTACCCACCTCGTGCTTTTTCAGGGTCACTACGCGATCGGCCACTTCTTCCACATCACCTTACAGTTCTTTTAGATCGCTGAGAGCTGTCCTTTCAGCTCTTGGAGGTCTTCATGCAGAGACGTGAACAGCGCGGTCATGAAGACCTTCATGGCAGGAGCATTTGCTCCCTCCTGTCCTTCCTGCTGCCCTTCTCAGTCTTGGGGTGGACCCGCCGCAGCTCCCTGTGTGGGCTGTTTCATTAGCATCTCCTTTATCGAGCGATCCTTCTTCACGCGGGCAATAGCCATCTTGGATGCACCCGGGGTTGCCCCAGCCCGGATGTGCGATTGAGCGTCACTCCCTGTTAAGCTCCGTCTAGGGGACAAGAGACTCTCTAGGCAGCACCCAAGTAGTGCAAACCTGTGGTTGAGCGAAGGCGCTTCAAGGGTTTTTGGGCACGTGTGACCTGAGGTCTCTCCAGATGCTCCGCCTGATCGTGGGGTAGGCCCCATCCGTCGTGGTTTGTTGCCACTAGCCGAGCATAATGCAGGGAGGGACCAGCGATTGCCCTCCTCTCGAGCAGTGTGCAGGCTAAAAGGAAAATGGGCTTGCTGTTGATGTCCACGACTGCTCACTTCCAGGCAAAGCTCATCCAGTGCCCACAGAGGGTCACGCGTGCAAGTCCCCTACAAGGCCCCAGTCCTCCCAGTGATTTTTTTTCAGATTCCTCTCCAACAGTCAGTACAACCTCCTGGCGGAGGGTCCCACTTCGGGAGCGCCGCACTGGAAAAAATGCTGTTGCCAACTCGCCAAGTCAACGGGGCCCAAACAGACCCCCTGTGCGTTTTCTCCACAGCAGGGACCTACCCCCCGAGGACACCGCCTTGTCTGGCCGACTGGGTGCTCAATGCAGAGATCCCCCGGACTGGAGACTGGTGCTGGTGGCCCTGCAATGCTTTCATACAACAGAAGTGCCTGCGTGATCCTATGGCTGTAGAGGCCTGGCCCTCCTGGGAGCCAGTTGAACCCCCCGCGCACTCCGCACTCACCGCTTGCTGTTGTGTAACCTCAGTAAGGCAGGCGCAGGGGGAACGGTGGCCTCCGCAGTCCGCTCGTGTCTCCGTGCTGCCTCCCGTTCGGGCTCTGAGTTTCTCTGCTCGGGTGAGGCCTGCGTCAGGGCCCTCCCACCGGAGCTCCGCGTCCGGCCTAGTCTGCGCAGTTCCGGCCTCGGCTCCTGTTTCTCCGGCTCTCCTCCGCAACTGCCGGGCTCACCTCTTCGGTGAGCGCATCTCAGTTCGGGGAGGTCGGGGCTTCCTTCTCTCCTCCGTCAGGCCCTTAGTTGCTGTGCCACAAGCCTCCGCACCCAGGCAGGCAGCCGTCGATTGTCCCTCGTAGGGTGCACCAGTCGGGTCTCCAGAGATCTCCACCAGGGCACCACCGATTGCGGCTCGTGAGAGCAAGCTAGGAGGATGCCATATCGTGGCGGAGATGGAGAGACTCTGAAGCAGGTCTTATCCGGTCGCCATCTTGGCCACGCCCCCAAATATCATTTTTTAGAGATTCTTTCCTCCTCCAGGTCTCCTTATACTCATCCCAAGACTCATATTACTACTATGATCTCTCAATAAACACTTTCTAGACTCTTCCCTCTTCTATCCCCCCATTATCCTTTCCAATTCAACAAACTGACTCTGATGTCCATCGCTCAAATTAACTCAAATTTCACTTTACTAATCCACCACTAATCCTTTTTGGGTTCCAGAGTAGCGTCCTACCTGCCAATAAGCGCTTCAACACCTCATCAGGGGTAGCAAGCGCTATATAAATGCAAAACCTTCCTTTTTCCATCCCTCCACTATCCTTTTCAATCCAAATGAAAGACTTAACATGTCCACCACTCAAATTAATGTAATATTTCCCTAGACTAATTTATCATTAATCCTTATTTGGTTCCTGAGTAGCATTCAGTCATCCTCTCAGATTTCAATTTACTCAGGCATTCTTTTACTCACACATCCATCCACAATTTCAGGTTTCCATTTACTCTGCTTTCCTTTCACCGTTCAATCCAACCATCCATCCATCATTTGATTTCCATTTACTTAGCCATCCTTACACCCACCCATTTAGTAATGATCTCAGATATCTATTTAATCTACCATCCTTTCCCCAACGCATCCATCCTCTCAGGTTTCGATTTACTCTGCTATTCTTTCACCCGTGGATCCATCCATTCTGATTTCCTTTTACACTGCCATCATTTTACTCAATTATCTGGGATTTACCTAAACCACACAAAGCCACTGTGTGTGGATTTGCGTGGTTTAGTAAATCCAAAGTAATGCGTGGGAGCGCATAGAGCTGCCTTTAGTTACCTTGAGAAGTCATTTCATGGGTGGAGATAGGGCATTCCCACGCATCCATCCATGGATTTTGACACATTCCCACAGTTACTTCAGTCAGTAAACCTGGGATTGCTTCCACATGGTGCAGCTCCCAGACCTAGACGTAAGGAGGAGAATTATCTTTATTTACCCTTGTTACTGCCTTTTTCCATGTGAACTGCATTCAGGTATCCATTCCTTCACAAAAAGAATCTTGATCATAACGCCGGCACCTTTGCAGCATGATGTCTAAATTGGAACTATGCAGCACCAGTTGAGGGAGACAGCATAAATGTGTCATATTTTTGTAAATATGGCACATTTCTGTTCTCTCCCTTTCATGCAACACAGTGCATCATGTTCCCTTGCTAAGTTGTGGTGCATTAAAGTTTAGTAAATCTGGGCCTAAGTATTTTTGAGGCCTGTTCCTTCATTTGGTCGTAGGCAAGCAAATATTGAACGAATAGAGGGCAGAAGTCTTTGCGTCAAACATTGGAAACTGTAATATTTTAATTATATACCCAGATGGTTTTGCACAATTGTTTGGGGCTGATTTGCATTGGACATTTTCCTATTATAAGAAATTACAGCTCTTTCTTTGAAGTTTAGACATTTGGTGAGTGTGTGGTATCATAATTGTACAGAAAACCAGGGTACTTCTAGCTTGCTTTGAGTTTAGTGTAATTTAGAGAGGTATTGGATGTTTAACTTGTATTTCTTGGCTTTTTATATTGGTTTATTGCAAAAAATTACACTATTCCATTTTCCTCCCATGGTTTTGTAATAATGAAGTAGTTGGCCTAAGGACTTTTGTACATTTCATTAGACATCGCTATCCGCACACAGCAGGATGCCGAACACAAGAGGCTTTGGACCACAAAATGTTAAGCGGCGAAAGATAGAGGAATTTTTTTACTCATCGGCTAACCACACAAGACCCTTTGACAGCATGTTTGAAGTTTGATGAAGAACCTGCCTTGCGGCTTCCGGCTATACTCCAGAAGAACATTAAGCATTGTTTGATTCTGAATCTCTTGCATATACAACCACTGGAACGCCTACGACTACTAGTCCATGTTTGAAACAGCCAAAGAGTTCATACATTGTAGATATAGGATAACAGAGATGTCTCAAGAATCAGCACAGCAGTTACATTACCAAGTTTTGCACTCTTCCTGGACACCAGAGACATCTTACAAGTTTCCAGTAGTTCAGCAGGGAATTTCAAACACATCGCTTTCAATATGAATGGTTGAAAATCTATCGCCCATGGCTTGCCTACAGTGCTAAACGTGAAGGCCCCTTATGCAAGATGTGTGTACTCTTAGACCATAAAGACGCTGGAAGGAGTTCATCAAGCTTTGGGGAAATTAGTGCTTCAGCCATTGACAAAATAGAAAAATGCACAAAGTGATTTTCGTTCCCATGCTTCCTCCATATATCACAAAGAAAGTATGACAGCAGGAGCCAACTTCTCTTTTTTTTTTTTTTTTTAAGATAAGTATGTTGCTGTTACAACTATGATCCAGAGCAACTGGAAGAAAACTATTCTGGTAAACAGAAAACATCTTCTGCGCCAATAATGGAATCATTACTCCATTGTGCCAAACAAGATATTGCTCTTCGAGGACAGAGACAGTGGACAACCTATTACATCAAAGGAACCTGAAGAGAATTATTGCAATTTCTGTGCTGCCCTGCGCCTACAACTTCAAGCTGGTGATGCAGTTCTAGCCTGTCATCTGGCAACATGTCCCTCCAATGCAACTTACACAAGTTGAAAGATTCAGAATGATATAATCTCGGTTGGTTGAGAAATGGTGTTGAACGCGCAAACACTGCAAGATATTTTGCCATTTTAGCAGATGGGACAACTGACAGTGCCCCTATTGAGCAACTAGTTCCGATAACTCGTTTTATAGAAGGTACATCTGTGTATGAACAATTCCTTGGCTCCAAAGTGCTTCAGGTTGGAACAGGGGTTAGAATTGGAAAGAGAATTCTCACTTCTTTAGAAACATGAATGTTAATCGTATGCGTGGGCAAACATACAATGGATGTGCTGCAATGAAAAATTCTGTTAAAGGTGCACAGGCACTAGTTTCAGAGCGTGTGCCAAAGGCATTTTATGTACATTGTGGAAGTAATTCACTGAACCTTGTGATAGGACATAAATGTGATATATGTCAAATCGTTAATTGTCTTTCAACACTTTAAGTGTTTAATAAGAGGCTCTGCAAAAAGGATGGCTATCCTAAAGGCGAAATTTGCTACTTTGCCAGATACAAAAAATAAACTATTAAGTGGTTTATGTGAGACACGGTGGGTTGAAAGGAATGCATCGGTTGTTCCTTTTGTTGCTATGTACTCAGCTGTGGTTGACTCTTTGCTTGGGATCTCAGACTGGCAAGATCACAATGCCTCCTCCAAGGCTGAGCAATTTCTCGCAGCTGTTCAGTCCAATAAGTTCAGTGTTGCTTTACACATCCTGGACGCCGCCATAAGTTAAAGTCCGTCTAAAGAACCAATGTATTTAACTGAAGTAACAGATAGAGAGGCAGTGCCTATGGCCTAACAAGCATGGAGGCCAAAGCAAAATATGTTCTTGTTTGCACAGAACAACCCGTGACGACCAACAAGCAAGGTAACATTGTGAGTGAGAATCCGGAAGTCTCCCAAGATCATATTTATCCCAAGGAAACCCCGTCCCACCTCCCGGGGCAAAACAGTATCTGCGCTAGCAAGAAGTGAAGGAAACTCCACAGAAAGAATCTCAAGGAAACACCAACCTCTGCACTAATCAACGCAGAGAGAGTGGTCAAGGTAACCATGTTAGAGAAGAAACGGAGGTGAAAAATAGCTACAAATCCCAAAAAGGGGCAGAAGGCATGTATGAAGAACAGCCAGGCATGTAACCAAATGTCTGGGTTGGTATCGAAGGTGTCAGGGGAACGTCACCAATCCAAAAGTCAAGGGCAATAGTAGCTTTGCGCAAGGCAGAAAGAGATTAAGACAGGCTATGCAAAGGCATAGAAGAGAAAGGGTCGGTGAGTAGGCCACTCATGTCAAGATACGTACAAGGCATGTCTGTAAGGAGTATAAGAGAAAAGGGGAGGAGAGCAGGAGCCCTTCTTGCCCGCGTATAGTGTACTAGCACAAGAATTGCTAATGTCTGAAGGGAGAAAGAAGGGACACCGCCTAGGTCAGGACCAGACAGTGCACCCTAGGCAAAGAGCCATGTCCCGTCCTTTGAGTTTGCTATGATACAAGGGCATCAGATAGAGTGGAAGGAAATAACACCCTATCTAGTGTGGAGAAACACTAATCAAACATGGAGCAGGGGGGCACCCAGACACCACATGCAAATAGGATGAGGGTACAGATCGACATCATAGTTCACAGGACCCGAAGATATCCAGAGAAAAGCACACTGCTTCGTCAACAATGATGAGGCAGGACAAAAATGTCCAGAGGTACCGCTCTCCTAATCCACGCTTAAGCGCTGATCGGAAGAAACTGACGTCAGCGTGTCATGGGAAGGCTTATATGGACTCTGTTGACATCACATCCGGTGGACGATGTTATGGTGTCACTCGACGCCCTCTACCAAAGTGCAGAGGTACTGCTGTAGAAAAGTTTCCGGATCCAGTCTGGCGTCTGGGGATAATTCAAAGGTAAGGAATATGCAGCTAGAGAATGGCCTCTATGAACGCCTTAATCTGCTGCGCTAATGCAGCTGGTGCAGGAACGTAAGGATCAAGACTAATGCGGGAGTCAGTTCTGCTGTGGGCAAAGGAGATCTGGAGGTACCCTGACATCCATGCGGCATCGCCTGACAAGTGTAGCGTGATGAGAGGGCATCATAATTTTACTTATGTTTCTTCTTTTTTAGACTTACCTAAAGATTTGGAATGGAATAAATACTGGACTTGTGAGCAGCCTCGGGACTGAATGCATCCGCGTCCTTGACTTCAGCTGGGATCAGGCCTTCAGAAACTTCCCATGATGCTCTGTGACATTGATTTTTTCCTTACAGTCACATGTGGCATTTGGGTTCTATTGGAGCGCAATTAAAGCACAATCAAGCAGTTAAAGGAGCCAAGACAAGAGAGACAGACCTTGTGCGGGTCAGTCACGGACATCCATTAGTGGCAACCTTTACAGGATAACATTTTGAGAAAAAGGTTTACTGTCAAGAAACCGAAAGCAATAGAGCATGCTGCAGATCCATGTTGGAAGGAAAGGAACCGACGATGCGCGGAGGTGGCGGTTAAGGTGTGGCCCCAACATCACTTATGGGACAGATCCAATGCACAACCGCATGACGCCATCCACCGGCACACTAGGGAACTAGAGAGAAACATCTCTGGATGCAGGCTGGTGTCTGGGTGTATCCACAAGGTGAGGAATCTGCAGTTAGAAGTATCCATCAGAAATATTATTAAGTGTTTTCACAATAAACCAGTCAACCCTAGTGTGAACTTTCAGTAGTCGTAGGACAGTTAGGTGTTACTGGTGTCAAACTTGGGCCTTTTGCCACTGGTGCTTTACCTTACTATTGAGCCCATTAATGAGCACCAAGCACTCCACTTTAGGGCTTGACTCTCAGAGTAGCAAAGGTGAGTAAGCCAATGTTTACTCAGAGAGACAGAGTGGGGTAGAAACAATGAAATCTCAATTAGTAATCAATACATAAATGTCCAGCCAGAACTTTTACTCAAAGAGAAAAAGTACTTAAGTCATACAATACATAAGATATTAGGGGAAAGACAAAATGTGGCTCACAATTAATAATGGGACATTTACTGCATGATGTTTGGTACAGGTCTTTGAGGCCCAACTTTGAGACCCCCCCCCCCCACCCTTCAACAAACCAGAACATTAAATCAATTTCTCTAGTCACAGTTACCTCAAAGTTGTTCTCTTGAACTGTGCCTTAGTCTTCATAATCCTGGGTGGATCAGTCTGCTCTTTTTAGCATTGTTACTTGTGGTGTGTGGTCATGCATGGCTCACCTAGACTCTGCCCCAATGCAGCATATGCTGTAGGATATATGTCTGTGCATCAAGTGTGCCTGCCTGACCATACAGTCATGTTGAAGGCCGCGCTGCCCCAGTACTGCTGGGATTCAGGTAGGTCTTTAATGGTGGTTCTACATTGGACCCATACACTATTCCCTCATGGGAAGCCTCGGGCAGCTTCTCAAGGCAGACCTGTAGAACATGTATTTCTCGGTTACCGAACTTTATCAGGGGAGTTGGAAGAACAACCCCAACCCTCGAGAACTGAGGAGTTTCTCATTTATCACTTACATGGGACCCAAGTGATCTGGTAGAGAAATCTTAGCACGCTGGTTGGTAGTTTCTGCCCAATACTTATACCAACTTTGGAGACAACGCTTGAGTATACCACAACTCTGGGAACAGTTTAAGGAAGTTCCTGAATCGTAAGTATTCCTCCTAGCATTGCCCAGCCACTGTCTTGATCGTAATGTGAGAGCGGGATGGTGGGATGGATTTGGGTGGCCTAAAAGAAAGGTGAAAGGTTTCACACATAACCATTCAACCTGTTTGGGGAACAAATCAAGTGAACAATGAGGGCAGGAGAGTTAGGGGGATTACACTACACTTCAAAAAGACCTTCTGCCTCTAGATCCTCCCCTCCCATCAGCCTGCTTCACTGCAAAGAAACTCAGGATTGCTTGGGAAGATTTATACTGCTGCCTGGGCTTCCCTCCAACCTACATTTTAAGTACCACTTTGTAGTTCAGGAAATAAAGATGGATTCTAGGGTGGCCAGTCACAAGCAGCACACTTGCTCAATGCACATGCTACTGTGCCTGCATATTTCATACAGATTTCCTACATGGATGCCATAGAAGACCCAGTTGCAGGAGACTTACTGAGCAATTTAAAACAGGGGATAGGCCAGAAGGTATGTCTCCCTGACAGGCGACAAGTAAAAAAAAAGCCTGCCCCTGCATTAGAATCTTTTGCTGCCTCCTACAGCCTGGCGAGCTGGCAGTACCTATGCTAAGAAAAATAACATTCATCTATTGTGGACATCCAGGCCAGCGCGGCGAAAACAGACACACACACACAATGCTCACTGGTTGGAACTCGAGACAGGGTCATGCTTTCCTGAGCCATGCAGGGTACCTTTTCCATCCAAACATCTCTGCTGTCTTTGCAGTAACTTTGTATAGTTAAAAGATCTGACATACACATCTGACATAGCTATTCCCAATGAACCAATCAGATCTATACACATCATTGTTCTGTCACCATAAACAAGTCAGGCCTGTTGTACTGCGCATAAGCTTTGAGAAAGCGACCAACAGAAATTCAGTTATAAAATTACAACTATGCCCAAAATAACAGTTGCTAAAATATGCAACTCTACCTCAGATGGGGGGGCAGAGCTTGCCTAATCCTAAGATGGCTGCTATCTAGGGTAGCTCTCCCTAACGCCACCAAATATCCGTCCTTAACCTCCACATCACCCGAAAGGAAAAGAGCCTCCAAGGACAGAAAACGCAGCAGAAGCGGAGCGCTGCAAGGAGAGATACTCGTGGCCAAGATCGATGCGGCCAAACAGTCAGGCGAGGTTGTGACGCACCTCATGAGGCACAGTGCGAGGCGGCCCCGAGCTACGCGAGCCTGCGCCAGGCCTTCGCTTGATTCGAGTAAGAGGAGCGGTGGGCTCCATGAAACGAAGCTGGTTCATGGGGATAAGGAGGGTGACTGCGCCAGAGCAGGGCGACAGGATATCCTAAACAGGCTTGGGGATCGCGGATCTGCAAGTGGAGAGACAGCTGACCAGGGAGGCTCGGAGCCATCGTGTACCAGGAGATACTGTGAGAAAGAGCGCTGTGGGGCTCCTGAGTGCAAACAGGTACCCTGCTCACACATGCTATGGAGGGGGACGGCTGCAGAGGGACATTTATAAAGCCCTGCGCTGGTGAGCTACAAGGAGGGGCACTCTTCCTTCGTCCCACCCCAGAGAGACATCTAAGCAGAGCCAACTCACAAAAGAGGCACATTGCGGACTTTCTGGGTGTTGCACAATAGTCTGGTGAAATCAGCCACAAGTGCCTCAGGGACTTTCACAGCCCTATGCTAAACTGCAGGGAAGAGCCGGTAAGAGAGAACTCCCTTGAGATTTGCGGTCCATACAAAACCCCGTAGACAGCTGATACCAGGACCTGTTGGGACGCTCTACAAGCCGTCAGTCTGGCATGCTACACCAGCACTCATAGGGTGCACAGACTGGCAACATGGGCAAGATGGACAGATTGCAACCCAAGCTTCAGTTTGATCTGTGGAGAATCCCCAGATCCAAGGAATCCACGACCCCGGAGCAAGACTCCACTCCAGATGACCCTGACTCTGGGTCTGAAGTGAATATGAAGCAAGCGTTCCGTGCCATCCAACAGAGCCTATCTAAAATCGACAGCAAAATAGATGCACTGTCGTTTCGAATGGACAGGATGTCCGAAAGTCTGGACAAGCATGGTGGCAGGCTTGACGCAGCGGAACAGCGAATATCGGACATGGAGGATATCACCAGAGCAGAGACCGATAAGGAGAGGGACAAGATCCTGCAAACCCTGTAAGCAAAGGCCGAAGATCTCGAAGCGAGATCGCGATGTAATAACATTCGCATTTTAGGAGTACCAGAGTCCACCATTGTTGGCAATATGGAGCAATACATAGAAAAACTGCTGGTCCATCTCATGGGTCGGAACACCTTTTCCAAGAGACTAGTGGTGGAACGAGGCAACCGATCTCTAGCGTCCAAGCCAATACCAGGCGCAGCTACTCGACCAATAATAGCCAGGCTCCTCAAGTATAGGGATTGTGACTCTGCATTGCGTAAGGCCAGAGAACTGGGGGAACTTCGACAAGAAGGAATGGAAATAACATTGTTCCCCGACTTTAAAATGCAGGTGCAGGAGGCGCGACAACTCTTCACACCTGCGAAAAAAACAGCGCAATCTCAATCTGGAGTACAGCATGCTATATCCCGCCAAACTAAGGGTCAATGCCGACGGTAAGGTGAACCTGTTTACCGATCCCAAGACAGTACTACGATTCATCACAGAGAAGGAATTACGTCGCATACGTCAGGGATCGCCGAGCCACTCACCTGTGCACCTGGAGAGCTCCTCACATGCCTGGGCAGATCAAGACACAGAGGAGTGACCACCAGGGCAGCTTCAAGATAAGACGAAGTATGGTAACGTAGTGAGTTCATAGACAAAGCACTAAGTACTTTATGATACCTCACTAGAGATCACCAACTGTTACTATTGAGGGGCCAGAGCGCAAGCTGAACATGTGTGTGAACTCTTGCTGATGCACTGGGGCGCCTTGACCGAGATATTTGAGGGTGCATTAGGTACATTGGTTGCAACTTGTTACACCTCGGAGACACAGTGAATTTACAGACTAATGATATAATGGGAACTATTAAAGTGGTATTGGGAAATCAACAAGATGGCCACATCTGCCCCCAAGTGTATTACACCTTTCATCTTATTTGTCCTCGAGTTAGGGTTAGTTTTTTTAGATAGGGGAGGGGGGAGTAGGGAGATCAGATAGTTGGGGATTTTCGAGGTGTGTGAGGGAATGGTTGTTTTATTAGGCTGGATGAGAGTATTGTACGAAAATTGTAACTGAGATCACACATGGCATATATCGTAGGCAAGGGAAAATTGTCAGAAATGGTCTCAAATGAATGACTACAATGAGTGAGAATACACAAGTCCTTCAGCTCCTGACCTGGAATGTTCATGGCTTAAATGATAACAGAAAGATCAGAAGGGTGGGCGCCTATTTAAAAAGACATTCTGTGGCAATTGCCGTTACACAAGAGAAATCTCGCTCCCGATCATAGCGAGGCAGTATACCGCAAATTACACAAGGTATGCTATTCTGCAGATTTTACATCAAACGCCAGAGGGGTACTGATCTGGGTGAATAAAAAGGCTGGAGTGGAAATGACGGGCATACTCCAGGATCCACAAGGTAGTTATGTCGTAGCTATATGCAAACGTGGGGACCTGCAATTCCTCCTAGTAGGTATATATGGCCCCAATTATGATGACCCACAATTTTATTCTTCGTTAGCTGCCAGGTTGGTACAATGGAAGGGGATCCCACAAATCTGGGGTTGAGATCCAGGGCCCACCCAGACATCCAGCAGCGGTTGCCAAAGCCATCCAAGACATAATGCAATCAGATGGTCTCATAGATATTTGGAGAAATATATCCCCAGATGGGAGAGGCTACACACACCACTCCTCGGTGCACGACACTCGCACTCGAATAGACTACTGGCTACTGTCTGGGGGACTGAGTTTCAGGGTCGCGACATGCACGCATTTACCGCGCACGTGCTCTGATCATTCCTCCGTCCAACTAGCCTTGAGGTACGGGGCACCGAGCATTCCAGCGTTTACATGGCGTTTCACAACTTATTCGCTACTCCACACTGTTTTTAAAGAAGGGTTAGCCACCGCTATAAAGAACTTTTTCCCTGAAAGTATTTGGTCAGTGACCTCATTTACCACGCTGTGGGGAACATTCAAAGTGTTCATCAGAGGAGTGGTGATATCCACCCATGCAGGTGTGTTACGTTCCATAGAAGGTAGACTAAACTCTCTAAAACAGGAAATTGGTCACTCAGAGTCACAGGAGATGGGGGAAAACACGTACAAAACATCGCTCACCTCAAGCAGAAACTGGTAGAACATCTAGATACAGCACAGCCAATGACAAAATTAAACATATGGGTAAATACGCATCGGCACAATGCTACGGAGAGCGTGAGAGATCAGGTGCCACACTAGCAGGGATTCTAAGGCCGAAGAAGGAATTGGATACCATGGTAGGCATGAGGGACGACTATGACAATACATTGCATAAAACAAGGGACATAGCAACCCACTTCCACGCAAACTATAAGAGGTTATACACTTCTCAAAACCCTTCCAGTACTGAAGCACGAGAGGAATATCTTTCGTATATTAAAAAGCCATGGCTGGCGGCGGAACATAGGGAACATTTGATGGCTCCTTTAAACTCTGATGAAATACGAGGGGCGTTAAGGGGGATGGCATCCGGGAAAGCTCCAGGACCGGACAGGCTAACTGTCGCCTTTTATAAATAATTTCAAGACCTATTGGTTCCCCATCTCAAGACGCTTTATGAGAAGATGGCAGAGGCAGGCATTATGCTTCCCTCCTTGCGCGAAGCAGTCATTGTCGCGTTATTAAAGCCTGGTAAACCACCTGCCAATTTTTCATCATATAGGTCCTTATCTCTGCTTAATGTAGATACTAAACTGTACGCTAAAATCTTAGCCAATGGACTAGCCTTACTGCTCCCGAGAATTATCAGTCCAGAACAGGCAGGGTTTGTACCTAGTTGCAATTTATCTCAAAATTTGAGGAGCCTATTTGGCGTAGTGCAGAGACTAAACCCCAATATTAAGGTGGCAGCAGTCTTCTTGGATGCTGAAAAAGTGTTCGACTCGGTCGAGTGGGGCTTCATGTTCGGGGTCTTGCGCAAGATAGGAGTTGGAGACATGCATCTCCGTCTGGTATCAGTATTATATACCTTACCCACAGCCAGAGTGAGGATTGGAATGAAGTATCTCAACCATTCAACATCACCCGGGGGACAAGACAGGGCTGCCCCCTATACCCACTATTGTATGCATTGTTGCGGAACCCCTTGCTTGGGCAATCCGTGAGTATCACGCTCACAGAGGTCTGAGTTTCCCAGAGTACACGCTGAATATTTCAGCACACGCAGATGACACGTTATTATATATACGTGAACCGGAGGTGCCTCTATCACCAATCTTACATGAATTAGTACAATTTGGTGGTCATTCAGGGTTACGTATAAATTGGGATAAGTCTATTATATTTCCCCTCACTCCCTGCACAGTGGAACCGGTCATGGAGTTCCCTCTGCGTTGGACCAAAGAATCGGTGCGTTACCTGGGCATCCAATTCCACACAGATCCTGCAATAGTCCTACTGGAAATTTATGGCAAGGCCACACAGAGGCTCACAGATAATGTAGATACGTGGATAAAGCTTCCGCTCTCGTTGATGGGGAGAATCTCTATCATGAAGATGGTCATATTGCCAAGATTCCTGTTTTTATTTGAGAAAATACCCATATTGCTACCAAAGCACTGCTTAAATGCTGGCGCACACAATTGATAAGGTTAGCATGAGCCGGTAAAAAGCCTCACATACGATGGAATTCACTTACTCTGCCATACACTTGGGTGGATTGGGGGCCCCTGATCTGGAGAAATACTATAGGGCCGCAAACAGTGTTTTTGTGCACTATTGGATACATGGGCCACATGATCTGCCCTTCTTGTACATAGAAAGAAATGCAGCGGACCCTCTCACGCTTCTGCATCCAGGAAATTACGAGTTCGACTCCATTGCAGTCACTGTACAGGCATGGCAAACACAACTACACTTGCAAGCGGGAGCCTTTCTAGATGCACCAGAACTGCCATTACAGTGGTGCCTGTGGTTTCCACTGGGCCAAGAAGTGGGAGCAAGGCGGGTATTAAAGTCTATAGGTATACACACAATGGGAGAATCTTTTAAAGATGGGGTGCTAGCGACCTGGGAGTCATTACAATAACCTGACTAACAGATAGGGGGTACAGTTTTATTCCATTACTATAAAGCCCGGCAGACCTGGTGTGCCCTTATTGGGGAGGATCTATTGGAACCACAAAATATGGGGGCACTTCCACACTTATTAAAATTGAAGACCCTGCAAAGTTAATCACAAAAGTTTACATCAACCTTCAAGACACGCGTAAGTCTGAAGTCTTAAAGGTGAGGTTGGAGTGGCAGCATGACTTGGGTGCTCCCCTAAGTGACAAAGAATGGTCCTATTGCCGCTCCTGCACCCGATCAGTCTCTCTTAATGGAAGACACAGACTCATACATTTAAAATTTTTACATAGGGCATATTGAACCCCAGAACGCCAGTTCCACTATGGTCTAGCTGAGTCCTCCAGTTGTCATAGATGTGGACTGGAAGGAGCAGGATTCTGGCATCTGGCCTGGCAATGCCCAGGAGTTTATGCATACTGGGAAAAGGTGTTCAGGGAGTTGGGACTTATTAGCGCAGATCTAGAACCTGATCCTAAAATGGCGCTCCTATGATGGGACCTCTCAGTAAATAAGACCCTGCGCCCGTTGGTGGCTATCTGCCTCCTACTAGTTAAACGAAGGGTGGCATTCCGATGGATGAGGGGCTTACTTCCACGAATAGCAGATTGGCACACATATATTATATTGTAACACACAAGCCGATACGTACAATGAATTACTACCCCCAGAAGCAGTCCAAGGAATTACTGGGGTCCTTACCAAACTTTCTTGTTAAATAACATTAATGGGACAACATCAGAGTCACAGAACATCACCGAGGTGGCATTGTTGCCAGAGGCAGGAACATAGACAATAGAATCTAACATAGGTGGAGGCTGGCTTAAACTACTCGAGTTCTTATGCACCAATCAAACCCCCCCCCATCCCCCTCAATATTGCATTGGTCAGTAGAGTTATGATTAGTAACCACTGGAGATACTGCTTGTTTTGACGATAGGACTCTACGTGAGATGCTCCCTTAATGTCCGAATTCTGCCTTAGAGTATAAATGTATTAATATGCAAATTTGATCTTATAAGTTGTACTGTCCGTCCAAGTCCTTATTGTGTTTTTGAGTTGTATGCTTTTGGTTTTACGCTGAAAACAATAAAAAAAATAAAAACAACAAATAAAAAATAAAAACTCAACCTCAAATGAACTAACAAGATTATCGAAATGCAAATGTTTTAGCCCAAGGGTTTGTCAGGGGGGGTACCCAACACCAATGACCATTCCTAGTAGAGTAAGCTGTGCGAGTTCTGCTAAAATACCAGCCTAAAGGATTTCATACAATGTAATAGTGGACACCTGCTTATTACGACAGGTGAGGCACACCGCATTTATCACAACCTTTCATAATAAAAAATAAAAAATCTGACCCATGGCATCTAGCACAACGTTTTCCAATGCGAAAAATGTACTCTCCTGCAACCGAAGGCAAAATGAGGAACCAATAAGACCTACAGCCTTTATCAGTGGTTTGTAAAAATAACCAAATCAGCACCACTCTATTGAGAACGTGCTTTGTTAAAAGACTATCAGTCACATAATTACATACTAAATTACAATATACAATTCATCCTAAAAGGGCATAACAAAGATTATCACAATGCAAATTTAACAATCCCACCTGAGAGAGATCATTGGATTGCCAACAGCCAACTCAGGCTTTCTGTATTAAACATACTCTATGCACATCTTCTGTACAATCAAATCCAGGAGGACGCCAGATCAACATGTGAGTAGAGCCAAAGCCCAATTCTCAGTACTGCTTCTTATAACCCTTTCTGCTGATCACAGGAGGTGAAACCACAACAGCTTCATGTCAAGTCAGCCCTAAAATGGACAGTAGATCTCGACAGATCTCTACTTGTGATAAAGTGTCACAACTAAAGACTTGGAAGTGTCACAACTAAAGGCATGGAAATGTCACACAGAGGCCGCAGTGTATACAAGGAAATGTCATACATAAGCAGGCAAAAAAAAAAGAAGAATTGCAGCTATGACTACCCTAAATTTTAAATAATGTAGACACTTTATAAAATGTGGGCTAGATACGGAGATTTTTTCAGCATAGCTCTCCGTGGGCAGTTTGGTGGCGCCATATAGTTTTGCTGTGACTTTACACCGTCCTTAAAGAGACAGTGACTCTGTACATAAGAGGCATTCTTGTGCTCTGGTGTGAGTGTTGTAGTCTTTCCCATCCTTCGACGTGGTGCACTTTGAACAAACTGCAGGTGATAGCATGCCAAAACCTAATTTGGGACCTCATTAAAATAAACAGGTGTCCGCTCCAGAGCAGGGAGGTAGGAGGGCAGTGAGGAATCCGATTAGATAAAGTACCCACTAGAAAGAGTTTTACTGAAGGTAATTAAGTTGTTCTTCTCACGAATACTTCAAACTGCTGGTTCCTTAGCATTAGAATAGATACAAAAACTGTAACTCTCAAAGGTAGAGGAGTTCATAGGGCCTGCCAGATATCCAAAACAAGCACTCGACCCCTCCTCCCCATGCCAATGGTGTTACAGCGGCCTTGACACTTTTTTTTTTTTTAAATGAGCCCACAGGCTTTCTGGGGGTTCCTTCTTAACCAGCACTTAGCAGATTTGGTGCAGCAGAATATCCACCTAGACAGAGTTCTCATTTCATTATCTTTATTCAGCTATCAAGAACAGCCATAAAAGAACAGAGTTCTCTTTTTCCAACATCTTCCCTTTCTTGTTCCCACTGAACCCCACAAAGGCTTTTGCAAAGTTAATGTAGAATCTCAAAGCTCTCTTGGGGTCACACAGGTAGTGCCTCTTTTTATTTAGGCATACTAGAGCCAATGAGAATTATTCCTTAAAATACAGTGAATAAAACTTTGCATTTCGGAATTACGCGCCAATACAGTGGCTGAGACTGACGAAGCCGTCCTGTCTACCCTGTTCATAATTAGTCTTTCCTCCTCTTTCAAAAGATGAAGGACAACGAAAAACATCAGCAATTTCATTGAGTGACTGACATGGCAAAGTGACCCCACCTTTGGTTGTAAGGTAGACCAACTCTTGAGCACACATTTGTCTGAGAAGAGAGTGGTGGGAGTTCCACTGAAGTCCCTGTAGTTTGCTCACGTGGTGTGCAGAACTGATGACAATAAGAAAGGCGGTCTTTTTTTTCCAGAAGGTGTGGCAAGCAAACGTGTATAGGTTTGAACGGTACAAACTTAAGAAATGTGTACACTGAGGCATGACAAAGTTTTGAAGGGAACATTTGTGTTAAGACTCTTAAGAAAACATATCACAACCAGTAATTTAAAGAGCGAGTTGGTCAAGCAAATCTAAAAAGGCTGACAGTCCATAAATGTACCCTCAAATGTGCCACTGCAAAGCTGTGCTGGGCAAATGACAAAAAAGACAATACATCAGTGAGTTTGGCCTGCATAGGGTCTAGATGACAAACCCCACACCAAGCCACAAACACCTCCCAGCACCCCGCATAGATGGACAGGTATCTGGTTACAAGGACAACATCAGGCGGCAAGTCAAAAGAATCTAATGTCGCTCAATCTTTGTGCACAGAAGTCTAGGCTTTGGGCATTTTGGGGCATTGTAACTGCAACAAATGATGGACGGAATGCTGAATGATTCAAACATTCTCCCCCAGTCAAGAGATCTAGGTTAAATCCATTGTTCTTTTACCCACTACGCCACCTCAGTTTGGACCCAGCCATATGCAAATCAGTCTTGACCCTGTGCCTCATGGGAACAGTACAGACCGAACTGCAAAGCCAGACCGGAAACAAGCATGCTGGGACCGGTTTCGGGGTGTGTCACCCTTCATCAGCCAAGCTAGCTTGAATCCAGTGGCACAGTGAGCAAGGGACCCACGTCTGGGTATATCCGTCCCACTTAGGGCAAAAAGTGTAACTGCAACAAATGATAGAGGGAATGCTGAATGATTCAAACATTCTCCCCCAGTCAAGAGATCTGGGTTAAATCCATCGTTTTTTTGCCCACTACGCCACCCCAGTTTGGATCCTGCCATATGCAAATCAGTCTTGACCCTGTGCCTCATGGGAACAGTCCAGACTGAACTGCATTTTGGTGCAGGACACTCCTCTATTGAAAAGACACCCCACTGTTGCAAAGAAAGGAGTTTCTCTGGAAAGGGTAGTCAGATCAGAGGGTAAATGCTCAGAAGCTTCGGTTACCACACTCTCCTGGCCCAGTCACGACAAATGACTTTGGCCCGATCAGTACTGACTTTCCTCAAAACGAGACAAAAAATGCAGTGAAAGCTATGCATACAGGACAACTGTGTCCCATCGCAGACATAATGACCTCTTTAGAGAAAACTCCACTGCGTAGAAGCTTTGACACTTTATGTTCGATCAGTGGATTGCTAGATCTGTCCACCACTTTCTAAGATGCTCTGTGCCACCTCAGGAAAGTGAGTGACCCAAAATTTGTCTCACACAAACTCCATTGTGCCAAAGTTTTGACACTGTATGATCGATCAGAGAACTAGCTAGATATTTGCGCTGCTGGTTGTAATACGACTTGACAGTTGTGTTGGCAGATAAGGCTTGTATCAGCCTTCCCTTAATGGTTGGTAGGAAGGCTTTCAAGGCCAAACATATCATCTGAAGCTTCAAAAGGTCAATGTGGAGCTAGTCCCACAAGTGACAACCTAACCCAGCAGTGATGTATCGATCACAACCGTGAAGTCTGGATGGGGAAGCAAGAGGGGCCTGTTGCAGGTCATGTTGGCATTAGTATGCCACCACATGAGGGGTCATTAGTGGTCTCTTGTGAAATCTGGACCAGCGTCAAAAAGCAACCTCTGATGCTGGGCTAATTGCAGCCTAAGGCTCCATTGCAAGGTTCGCAAGTGCGATGTGGTATAAGGGACACAAAGGATGCAAGAGGCCTGAAGCCCAAGAGGCCTAGAACATCCTCTCAGAGACCATAGACTGAGCACGAAATATATCTTGAAACTACCAGATTCGCAGCAGTGGTGGAAAGTCCTTGAATGGCACAGTGTCCAGGATAGTCATTTGAGAAGAATCCTTTGTATAGAGCACAGGTGGAACTTCAGCTACTTTATGTAAAACCAAAGGACAAGAGCCCAGCCATTGCAGGTAGGTTGCCTGTTGACTGACTGTGGTGAGCACGCCTTGAGCAGCTAGTAGTCAACATATGAAGAGCAGCAGCGATCATGGTCAGCACTTTTGTGATCACATGAGGGCCTGTGCTGATGTCAATTGGCAATACCGCAAACTGGAAGTGTTTCTGTGACACTACAGGGCTGGTACATGAAAATACGTGTCCTGCATGCCCAGGGAAAGGATCCAGTTCTCAGAACCCACAGCAGGGAGGAACTGGGTTACAGTCAGCATTTTGAATGTGTCGTTCTTCAGAAAGGCACTCAATGGCTGGAAATCCAGTATAGACTGGAGGCTTCTGTCTTACTCGGGACACAGAAGTAGCATGAATAGCACCCCTCTCTGAATTAGACACCTAATCGGTGGCGATTTTGCCCTTCAGGAGATTGACTCCTTGTATAACTTGCATGGTAGTGTGACACAAATTGCTCTGATGTGGGCGGAAATAAGTAGGAAAGAAATGAAAGGCATGGTGTAGTCCATTTGAACAATTTCTGAGAACCAGTCAGCCGTACGTGGTGGATTTCCAGCCAGGGAGAAAATATTGTATACCGCCAGCTGGCAGGCTGGTCTGGTCTAGAAGGGCAAATCAAAGTGGTTTGGGAGCTGCTCGAGTAGGGATGAAAGATTTGGAGGATAGCTGTTCGTGCTGGTGGAAAAGGCCTCAGATGCCACCAAGTGCTCTGTCACGAAAGGACTGCATTTGCTGATGCATCAGCTGGGAGGCTGGCATTGCCAGTAAGATAGGCTTCTGAAACACAGAATCTTTCCACACCACTCATGAAGTTGCTGACTCTGGACAATTCCTCAAGGACCGATCTGTGGCTAGACTATTTTTGAATCGCTCAAGTGCAGAGTCCGCCTCTCTCCCAGAAGTTTAGGATGATTGAAGGGCATGGCCACAGGGGATACTTGGGCATCCCCTGAGACACCCTTGACTGCATCCAGATGTACCTTCTAAGCACTACACTGGTGCTAATAGCACAGCCTCTACAGACTTTGCTCTCCAGCCCTCCGAGCAACACACTTTGCTGCGTACTGTCGGTTTTGGATTGTTTGGGCCTAGCAAATTTCTGAGGTCCTCTGGAGCAGCTGGTAAGATCTTGCTGGCCATGTCCCGTAAGATATGGGTGTACCTGCCCAGAAGACACACCACATATAAAGAGCTGAGGAAACATTTTCTTTCCAAAGGCACAAATACTCTTCCACTCCTTGTCCTAGGGATTGCAATGAAACGCCTTTAGATTAACTCTATTTATGGATGTCTGAAACACAAGGCTTTCAGGTACTGAATGTTTCGTCAAAACGTCATGGTTATCAGGGGCTGGTCTGTGCAGTCTAGCCACAGGCTTTCTTACCAGGAGGGCTGAACATGGAGTAGAACAAATCATGAAAGGTTCTTGAAGGGCCTTGTTAAATGTTAACAGTGGATCAGATGAAGTCTGATATGGTGGAAGAATTTTTGTCTATAAATTGGCTTTGGTTCACACAGGAGGCATCTGAAAGTCTAACACGTCTGCTGCTTTTCACAGTAGTACAGCAAAAGAGGCACTTTCGTCAAATAGACAGGTCCAGCTCTATATCTGGCGAGGTATCTACTACACTTGCAATTTCCACGGTAAATACAGCTATACTAAAGTGGGGTGGGGATATCAGACTGTCCAACTGCTTGTCATGATCAGTGTTGTGAGGGACACTGGATATGCCCTGTTCAGCACTGGAGCCAAAGAGAGCCTCTATCATCTGATAGTACTGCCATCAAAGTGAAGGAGAGTCTGATGCTGAAGGTCTAGTTGCACAAGTCTGATGCACTAGTTCTGGTTGCATAACCACAGGTCGGTCCTCAGTATTTTCATCACATGACATAGGCTTGGAGGGAAAAGTGAGGCATGGCCTTCTTGAAGGCCGCTCTCTGCTGTGGGGTAGATGACAGCCCAGATATTTCCCAGCATTCCAACACCTGTTCAGAGGCCGATGACATCAGACACTTTCTTCCCATAATGTTCTTGCAACTTTGAGTGACAGGAAGAGTTTGAGCTTGAAAGGGTCTTAGCTAATGATCGAGAATGGCCCTGTGACTTGAAGCAGGACTTCTGTTTCAAACAGGACCTATTCATATGCAGAAAGAAATAACTTCTGATAGTGTCCAGGGGTGGTGCTTCTGGATGGCTCTGGTCCATCACTTCTGGAGTTGTGTGAAGTCACTGTCGAACCATATAGTTGCACACAAGGAGCAGTGCTGAAAAAAAGAATCTCTTGATCCAATCTGATGCCTGGGAATATTCTAAAGATGACGAATCTACCATTAGAAGCAACTAGTAAACACCCGTTTCAATAAATGTGGGTGTAGAATATGGTACTATGATACAACCCAAACATCTTATGGCATTGTAGGTTACCTGTTGGTCAGGTTGCACTTTTCGACCTACCACCCGGAAGGCATTGGTGACAGGGTTGTGGAAGATCTGCACACGGCTGAAGGCTTGTGGCCCTGTACCAGCAGGTACCCATTTTTTGTTGCCATCATCATACTGCATCACCGTAGCCCGGGAAGTGCAAATAACCGTCTCACTAGCAGAAGGGAAACATAAGAATACAATTAAGCAAACATGAGACTCGTTAATCAACATATTATCAACCAGCACAAGACTCATGCCATTGCCCCTGCTGGCTGTGAGAAAAGCCCAATGCATAAAACCCAGAACGGCAAATAACATTCGCCAAATTAATCAGAGAGCCATGCTCAAACATTCACAGTGTAGTGACATGGAGAGACATGAAGGCATCAAGTTAATCACTCTGGCATTTTGGGCAGGTTCTGGCTTCAATGTGGAAGGAAAAATGGAGACTGGTTCGTGGCCAGTGGGGTCTGGTTAGAAACTTTAAGTCCAGGCATTTGGAGGGTGAAGTCTATATGTTTTGCCTCTTCCATGCGCACCATAAGGTTTAAAAAATGTATCCAGGGGTGGCCTGTATGGGGCCCAAGGATTGAATCGTGTTAAGAAGAGCTGGAGAAGTGTATTGCCTTCAGGAGGAGGTGAGAAAGAGGAACGATCATCAGCTCCAGGCTTATGGAGAAAGATGTTCGATGTGCAGACAGGTTTCAGCTGTGGGGGTGGTATGGTTACGGGACAGGAAAGCAGAACATAGCAGGATGGAGGGCAGCATGTGCTGGTGGGCCCGTGGGGCAGCACACAGGGACATGAGATGGGACTGTGAGGATAGGTGCCATCTTCGAAGGGAATGGAAAGTGCGCTTCTGAGCTCTGAAGGAAGCTGGGGAAAGAGTGGTGTCAGCAGCCTGCTAACAGGTGATGCTTTAGTTTGCAGGACTGGCGCAGGGAGAGGGCAGAGAAGATAACACTTCCCAGAGATCAGAAGTTGGATAATGAAAGAAAAGGGTAACATTAATTTCCCCCTCAGCTACAATGTAAGCTAGGGTGTTGATAAAATGGTATATGGCGAGAGGCAAGTGATGAAGTTGTTTTGAGGGTTGTGGGCAGTTTGAGGGATAACACTGAGCAGGCCTTGAACAATCCACTCGACCACTCGCGAGCCATTTCTAGCATTTACTCGACCTTGCTGGCCAGTTAATTTAAACTGAAAGGAACAGGTGTTCTGTTCATTCGGAAAGTAAATAAGCAATAAAGACGCCTTTAAATCTTGTTTTTGTCTTGACACATTTGCTGTCTGTTCAAGGTCAAATGTCAGTTTCTCGTTTTACTAATTGTTGCTTATCTGTTCCTGCAAAACATTTTTTATTTTTCTTTCTCTTACTATAGTTAGTGCTTTTTGTCAAGAGAGTTATCTGAAAATAATTGTGAAACAAAAGGCTGTAAAATGTCAGTTTTTTTCCTAACTAAATATTTAAACAGCTTGGAAATGAATAGTAATTCAGAAGTGTGATGCAAACAAAGATTTACACAGGAGCAAAACAAATTACAACACATTACTTGGTGATTTGCAGTTATCATATTTGCAGAAACTCGATTTCCAGACACTGTACACAATATTGTTTTAAAACCACATGTCGGTGGAAAATTCTGTGGGCATTTCAATGTAAAATTTGCTTATAGCAAATGAGTGTGCTGCTACTTCATGCTTCAGTTATGTACGTATTTAGGATGTACGACATTACAACGCGGTTCTTACTACGCAACTCCCATTACACCACATGCTATTACAACGCAAGCCATTACAACGCATGTACCATTACAGCGTAAATTACTTTTCCAACACCGCAGGGTGCTTATCTCAGGGAAGGTGCTGGTCAGTGAGGCATATGTGTTGCAATGGCATGCGTTGCAATGGAATTTGCGTTGTATTAGCTGAGTTGTAAAAGCATTGCGTTCTAATGCGGGCATGGCATGGATGTTTCCCCTTTATTAATAGTGACAGTTTTAAAACATGAGTTCAGAAACATTTCTGCCCCTGCACTGATGGCAATGCGGTAAATGAACTAAGGCAAGTCAGCGGTCATGTGCATCCTATATGTGGCTAGATTTGTACAATATATGGAGCAAAAGTTAGTCTATTAAACCGAACAAGAGTTTCCTTTACAGCAGTATTTAAAGGTGCTCTCTTATGTGATAAAGAAAAAAATGGTGTCTATAAGAGTGAGACCCGTTGGCATGTTTGGTAATCCTGCCCCAAGTGTTTGAATATATGACTGCATGCACGAGTGTTTGTGTGCAGTTCTTTTTTTATTGATAAATCTGTTTATTGTTTTGCAGAATTTACATCTTGTAGACAGGCAAAAGTCATCAAATAACATCGACCATACCGTAAAATATTAGGCAACAACAGATGAGCATGACCATGGACCAGGAACCCTCCCCCCACCCACATACAGTGATGGCTTAGTGCCAATTTGAACCGTGATACAATAAACAGCTTCATGCTTTGGAGATATAGGTCCAGTGGTATGGTGCACAGAGTCTACGCAGAGTCTTCAGGATACATGCATGTACAGAAGTTAGAAAGAGAACAGTAAAAGGGGCAGAACTCAAGAAACCCCTAATAACCAAGAACAGCAGCATAGTCCGACATTTAAGTGTGTATCCCGCATTGTTTCCCCACCGCCCCCCCACCCCCGGCATCCCAGCCCAGCACTAGCCATCCTGAGCGTCAGATAGTACACAGGCATCTACGCGGCAAGCAACTGATCCTTGGTGGCCTATTCAGCAATCCACAGGAGAGCGCCTCCCCCATGTATGGGATGTCCCCCCGCGGTGTCCCCCCCCCCGATCCGCACCAAGACCTGTAAGAGACCCTCCCATTGGGTCGCAATAGGCGTCTTCCGGAGTCCTAGTGTTTGCTCTCTCAGGAGAGCTATTCCCTCCGCCTTGGCCCACGCCTGGAGCGAACACCGCCACGCCTGTATGTGCGGCGGGTCTGGCGCCTTCCAACGTTTAGTGAGTAGTCATTTAGCCACCACCAGCCCCAAGTCGAGGAAGCGGGAGGTAACTTTCGTGGACGGCGTTTTGCGAAAGAGGTGCAGCAGGTAAACGGGCCATTCAAATGGTATGGTACGGCCCGTTCACGTATGCAGCGCCTCTTGAATTGCCTCCCAGTAGGGGTGTAGCTTGTGGCAACTCCACAGCATGTGTACTAACCACTCTCCCAACTCCGCGCAGCGAGGGCAGACCGTATCTGTGCAGTTAAAGTACATGTTGATCGTTTCGGGTGTAAGGTATGCCCTGTGAAGTATAAACAGCTGTATTTGGCGGAATCGCACGTTTCTGGGTATGCGCGTTGGACTCTGTAGCAACTTGCCACATACCCTAGTGGCCGCGCTAGGTCTGTTTCCCATTTGCGGCGGAGTGGTTCCAGGCTAATCGGTGCGTGTGTGCGGAGGAATGCCGCAAACCACCGAATCAAGTGCCTACCTCTCCCCATAACATGGAGATACTGCATGATAAGGTGTTGGCTCGGTTCCTCCTTCATGTCCCCCCAGCTAGCGGTCAGTGTCGCAATCAGGGAACGGTGTCTGAGGAAATGCCCAGGTGGTAGCCCCGCCTCGTCAACCAGGGATTCATACGACATGAGGTTGCCGTCCCGATAGAGGTCTCCCAGGGTCTGTATGTCCGCTTGGTGCCACTCCACAAGCTCAGAAGATGTGAGCGCCCCCAGCCCGCTGGGGGAGCCCTCCAGTGGTATGGCCGGTGTGTAGGGGACCAGAGTTCTGGTAAGGTATAGACTGCGGCGGTAGCATATGTAGGCCACCACCATGAGGAGTGGCGTCGGCTTTGGGGCTTTCGTGGCAGGGTGAAAGAGTTTGGTAATGTCAGCTAGAGAGAGGGGAGGTGCTATGGTCGCGGTGTCGTCGCGGCCTTTGTCTGCTAGCCAGCGGGCTATCCATTGTAGTTGCGCTGCCAGATAATGTTCAAAGCACGGCGCAGCCAGGCCTCCCTGGTCGGTGGGCAAGTACAATTTGGGCAACGCTACCCTGTGACGCGCACTACCCCAGAGGAAATCCCGGAGTGACTGAGTGAGTGTGGTGAAGAAGGCCGCCGGGATATATACTGGTAGGTTGGCAAAGTAGTACAGGCTACCCTGCCAGTGACTGTTAGTGGGAGCGTGTTCCAAAATCGTATTTGGGACTTAATTGCTGTTACAGCCGTGCCCAGGTTGCCCTCAATGAGGTCCGCCGGTTGGCGATATATCTGAACTCCTAAGTAACAGAAAGTGTCCGCTTTCCACTGTACACACACGCCGTCCAGGATTTAGCCCGGGTCCTGGATGTCTCCACCGAACGCATAGAGGCAGGACTTGGTGGCGTTCACCCTAAGGCCCGAGAGAGCGGCGAAGTCGAGCAATATGTGCTCCAGCTTGGCCGGGATGTTACTCACATCTCTTACGCAGACCAAGAGGTTGTCCGCATAGTGACACCGGATGCGGCGTCGCGTCCCCCAAGGAGATACCATCTCCAAGTGTCGTACGCAGAGCCGCAGCTAGGGGCTCAATTGCCAGCGCAAACAGGAGGGGCGAGAGCAGGCACCCCTGCCTGGTGCCCCCTGCAAATTGGCATTGCTTCAGAAATATAGGGCCCAGTTTTCACCCTCACTGTGGGATTCTTGTGCAGGAGTGCGACCATCTGGAGAAACCCCAGGCCCAGCCCATAGCGCATCAGCACTGCCGCAAGGTAGCCCCATTCCAGACAATCAAAGGATTTTTTGAGGTCCAGCACAAGACAACCCTCCCTAGGCCACCCCTGCATGCTATCTGACGCCACAATGAAGAACCGCGGCAAGTTCAGTGAGTTACAAAGCCATTCTGATCACTGTGTACTAACACAGGTACTACCGGCACCAGGTACTCCGCCAACACCGTGGCGAATATTTTATAATCCACGTTAAGCAGAGCCAGGGGTCGGTATGATCCCAGATTCTCGGGATCCCGGTTTGGTTTGAGCAGGGACACCAGGTAGGCCTCATGCATTGAAGGGGGCAGGGTGCGCTCCTCGAGAGCTGTGGAGTAAAGAGTGTGCAATTTCGACACTAGGGACTCCCGGTAGGCCCTATAGTATCCAGCGGGGAGGCCATCCGGCTCCGGCGCCTTCCCAGAGGCCATGGAGCCGGTCGCCTCCCCGATTTCCTCCAAAGTGAGGGGAAGTCAAGCAACTCTTGGTGGTCTTCGGGAACTGTGGGCAAGTGGACAGTCTCCAGGAATCAGTCCATCTCGGGCCCGAGCAGCACCCCAAGGATCTGTACAGTTGCGCGTAATGGTCGGACATCACCTTGTGTATCTCACACTGCGTGTATACCAGTGGCCCCTGATGCGTGCGTATGGCCCCAATGGGGGCGTGGGTGCTCTCCTGCTTGAGCAGCCAAGCCAATAGGCAACCCGCCGTGTCGGCTTTGGCATGCGTGCGGGCCGTGTGGGCTGTATAATTATGGCATCGCAGACGCTCCATGAGTTCTGCATGATGCGTCCGAAGGCGCGCCAGATGGACTGAGTGGCGACCTCCGCCCTCACGTTCGTATTTGAGTAATTGCAATTCGAGGCGAGTAAGTGACAACGCCAGGTGTTTTGGTATGTTCCACATTGCACCAAGGCAGTGACCCCTGATAGCCGTTTTATGGGCATCCCACTCCACCAATACGTCACTCGCCGTCCCGTCGTTCAGTTCAAAATACTCCAGGATAGCCATCCCCAGGGATGTACGGAATTCCGGATCCTCCAGTGCAGCCGGTTGGAGACGCCAGGTGGGGACAGGGGGGCGGCCGGGGTCCCAGTTCAGCCGCAGCCTCAGGGGATTGTGGTCAGAATGTGTCCGCCCCAAATATTCAGTGTCCTCAAATCAACAGGATTAGTGTTTGGGAGCCCACCACCCTGTCTAATCGCACGTGAAGGTCGTTTACTGCGGAGTAATAAGAATAAATACGGTCATCAGGATGTAGGCTGCGCCACACATCCAGCAATGCCCAGTGCGATAACTAGTCAGTCAGCGAGGGCCTGTGCGTTCGAAACAGCCGTTGTGGTACGGAGGGGTAGAAAGCAGGGGCGTAACACAGGCCCCGCAGCCCCCGCGATGCGGGGGGGCCCCCACGCTCCAGGGGCCCCCTCACTCAGTGGAGCCAGCAAGCCTTTTGTCTTCATTAATTAAATGGTGCGTGCACGCACCATTTAATTAATGAAGACAAGAGGCTTGCTGGCACCGTCCGCTGAGTGAGGGGGCCCCTGGAGCACCACGATCTCTTCTGGCTCTTGATGCACACGCCCGGCCTCTGAGCGGAGGCTGTCCTCTTCGTTAATTTAATGGTGCGTGTCGCGCAGATGTCTCCGCGTCTGCGCGCCGCGCAGCCTTCAGGGTGGGGCTGGTGAGTATTGTCAGTCATGCGCATTGAGCAGCGCAATGAAAAGTGCGCGTGACAAGTGATGTGAGGGCGGCATCCCAGGGAGACTACTAGAAGGACCTTGCGGCGCCGGCCATAATTTAATTATTACCTGCCCGCCTTGCTCTGTCTTCTGCTGCCCGCTCGCGCCTGTTTCTTAAGCTGCAGGCCAGGCCTCGGCTCAGGTGAGTCAGTCTGCCCAAGGCAGTAGTGTGTTTTAATGTGCGTCCCCCTTTGTTATGGTGCGTTAATACCAATCTGCTGATTGGGGGGGGGGCAAAAACTACCAAGCAGACAAAATTCAAAACACTGGCGCCAATACAAGTAAACACCAAGGACAGCGTATTTTAATCGCACGGTGAGTTTAGCGGTTCGAAGCACTGGACTGCTGCTATATGTGGACTGCTGCTATATGTGATCTTCTGCCACAGATTACTATGGTGGCGCTACAAATGGCCGAGAGCACGCCCTCAACAGCCCCCAGTGTCATGTACTCTAATTCATCTCTCCCACAGACTCACACCTCATGCAACTGACCCCAGAAATCCAAAAGCACATAAAAGGCCAAGCTAAAACATTAATCAACTGATTTTACGCTACTACACCTCTCCAACCTGCTTTCTCCCGTCTATCCAAAAGATTTAAAACACAACCTGCTTTAAACTTTCACTCAGACTCCGACTGTGCCGCCCCGCCCAGGAAATAACAGCTACCACTAAACTAAACACACACCACTCCCGCCCTACAAAATAAAGCGTTTAGCACACTCGGGTTTGATTTACCCGCACCTCAGAAGCAATTACAACAAACATCCATTTTCACACACTCTTGGAAGACATCATTGCCGCAGATGGCATACACACCGCAGCTCAAGTCATGCACAGACTCCACATGGTCTTTAGTGTCCAGCTATCACTTACACTTCCTTAAATATGTAACGTTTCCTGAAACCCCCTACCCAGCGTGATAAGCACACGTGCCACCCAAACAGTATGAACACAGCCCAACCCCCTCATCGCCTACTATCCCGATACATCAATCACTTAAATAACACCTCACGCGTTATATGTCCAGCATGCAGGCAAACACACCAGTCAAAAATACTACCTCGAATAAAACCCAGGAAACAACCAGAAGCTAATTCAAGACAAACCCAACACAACCATCTGCCCAAGAAAACACATGATCATAACTCTAATTATAAGCCAACATACCAGCAGTGGTGCAGCTAGTAAGTCACGGGCCCTAGTGCAAAGGAGGAAATGGGCCACTGACTTCTGTTTGAACTGTGAACAAAAAGCAACAATCAAGGGTCAGTGAGTCGCTCAGGCGTCTCTGACCAGTACGCGCACACCACGGCCTGAGCCTCTTCTTTAATTAAATGATGCGCGGCTGCGGCGTACAGATGTCTCCGGGGTCTTCAGGGTGGGGGATACAGATTAGCATGAAGGTGAGAATTGGGTCTGTAGTCAAATACACAGGTTAGTGTGAAGGTGAGGATTCGATTATGATCGGGGTCAGTTTTGCATATTAGGGTCAAGGTTCAGGGTTGTAAAAGCAGAAAAAGAAAATCTGAACCAAATGATTCAAACTACTGCTTAAATCGACTTACAAGGACATTTTCGAACTATTTACAACCAAACCTTTTGATTTGAACGAGATGCTGTTCAAACTACTTTCTTCTACTAGTCTTAGAATCATAAATGCACCAGAAACTTTCGAACTTTTAAGTCTTTTTGTTGATGCAACTCAAAGGAACTAACATTGTATATAAACTATCAAGAGGTGCTTCGCAAACAACACGCATGCACACAGGCAGTAAGCGCAATGAACACCAACAAAGCAGATGCACAATAGAGAAGCACGTCTGCAATAACCCAAAAGGCACTAAAAGGCTTTTTTTCCCTAGTTTTATATAGTGCAAACTCGACTCGAAGGCATCAGAGCGCTTTACATAAGCACCGGTTGCATCACAGACGGACGCATTCATTTTTTTGTTAGGCACGGGGATATGAAGTGATTTACCCAGAATCACAGGATGTTGAGGGTCCCCAGTTTCGAGGTCGACCGCTCTCTTTGATAACAATGCACATACCCGAAAAGAATGATCACCAACACTGCATACACTCTAGCATGAAGGCTCTATATCAACAATGCATGGACACTGTGCCAACAATGCATATACAAACACGAAAACCCATCTAATAATGTAACACAAGCACTTAGAATCTATTTACTAAGGATGCTTATGCCATGAACACTAGAATAGTAAACCTATATAGGAAAACACTAAGAACATCTCTGCAAACACTGTGTATAAGAAGAGCTGCCCCATATTAAATACTAAATGCTCTTTCCACCAGTAACGTGCATGCCAAAATGTAGACCTTTGCTTATTGCGCTATAGGTAAGCGTAGAACTGATATTTTCCTTTAGCAGTATATCTGTTCGAATGCGAAGGTCCATTCCTTCATACGCTCATGGTACATACAGAGGCCAGCTATCCCTAAACACCACCTTCAAGAGACAATAGGGCTTTACACACTGCACATAATCACACACTAGAGACCCCTATACTGCACAAAAACCATCACTGGGGGAGGGACGGTCATAACTGAAAACACCATGGGCTCTCACTTACTTCACACGAATAAACATATGGCGTACGGCAAGGAGGGAGCAACTGGACAGATGTCAAGGATTAGCTTTTAGCAGTTAAAGTTTGAAAACAAATGGTAAAATTCAGATGAATGGATGATTTTGGGATCTTGTGTTTTTAGCCAATCAATGCCCATAAATCAAATTTGTTAATGACAAAAGTTTGCAACAACCTCGTATATTTTATGGGCTTAGGAATCGTACTTGTAATAGCGTAAAATACTTTAAGTGATGCATAAAAATGCCTGTGTGTATAACTCAAACACTGGTATGTCACCAGATAACTATTATGCCATTGCTGTAACTCAGCACAACTTTGCTTCTAGCAATAGGTTTTCCATCCTATATTTAACTGGCAAAGTGACTTGTACATTTTAGTTAATTTTATAAACTAGGCGTCCAGTTAGCAATTTTACTATGGCTGTCATTCTGAAAATGTTATACTATTACAAACCCTAAAATCCCTTTGTGCCAGCATTCCTGCCCTGCCCTACAACCCCTCTGACTAACAATCTACTCATGTGTTTCTGGGTCTTTTCTCTCAGTCCTGCATACAAGGTGCTCATGAATAATACTGTTAGGCAATATCATGAGAGAGGAGTGTAGGTGGTAGGCTGATATGGAGCAAGGAAATAGAGAAAGAGAAATTAGCGGAAACACCTTGTGTCTTGTACCATATTCTTTATAAAGAAGTCAATATACTTCCCTAAAGGTTCCAGAATCGAACCACAACCGGATAGGATGGGTCTGCCTGGTGGTGTTTCCAGATTCTTGTGGATCTTGGGGAGGGTGTATAGGACCGGGGACCTGGGGTTTTTGCTGTTGAGAAAGGTGAATTCATGTTTACTAATGTAACCTTCTTCTAAAGCCATTTTGGTAATCGTGAGGATGAGATCACTGATGTCTTGTAGGGGGTTGCACATTAGGCGTTCATATTGAGATGTGTTATTCAGTTGGCGGTGAATTTCATTGTCGTAGGCGGTTTTGTCCTGTAGGACGATACCACCTCCCTTGTCACAGGGTTTTATAACCACATCGTCCAGGTTTTTTAGAGTGTCAAGGCTGTGTCTTTCTTCTAGACTAACATTAAAAGGTGTGAACCTGTAGTTAGTTTTTATTTCATTGAAGTCTTTTAGTACAAGGTGTTCAAATGCAATGACTTCCGGGGGCATAGAGCCACTTGGCGGGTTAAATGTGGACTTGGGTCGTAATCCTGTACTGTCAGTTTTGGTGGTTGTCTCTTTATCCTGGAAAAATACATTCAATCTTACTTTTCTAAAAAACTGAAGAATTTCGGTATGGATGTTGAACCAGTTAGGTTTATCCGTAATGACAAAAGACAGGCCTCTGCTAAGTAGGGCAATATCAGTAGAAGCCAGTTGGTGTTTGGATAAGTTAACAAGCATTTACAATGCAATGGTCTCGGCATTGTTAAAGTTAGAGCTATTGGCATTGCTCATGACATTATTTTTGTTTGTTTTTGTTGTTTTAAAACATTTAAAGAAACGGCATTGTCATGAGCAATGGCAATAGCTCTAACTTTAACAATGCCGAGCCACAGTCCCTTTCGCCCACTCTCCATTGTCAGCTTGCTGTCCCTGCCCCTCCCACCCGGAGGGTAGACAGACGTGGCTAGAGAAGCAAGGAGGAGATGGGGCCGTAAGCTGACAACTCAAGGTGGGGAATCAGCTCTGGCTAGCAAATGGACAATGGAGGGAATGAATGGGGGAAGTACATGGACAAAGGGGTGGTGGGGAGCAAGAAGAGCAAGGTAAGGTGGGTGAGGAGGAACCAACAACGGCAACTTAGAGATGGTGAAAAAGAGGAATACATCAGGGAGAGACGTACAAAAGAGACAGCTGGAAAGCACAGGTAGTCTCAGGGTGCTTCAACAAAACCCAAAAAACGTATTGTCTGAAACGTGAGTAACACGTCCATGCTCCAGGGTAGGAAAACACATAAAAGTTTAAAGAAAGCCTACATAAGCTGACTAATGAGAAAATAAATAAGAGGCATAATGAAGGCAACCAGGGTAAGCAATAGGTGGGCTCTAAGCCTACTGTAAGCTACCAAAATGTCTCGCAACAGACAGAGCATGTGCTAGAGTACCATGGCTCCCAATGCAGAAACGGAAAAAGGCCTACTGCCCTGTTTAGGCAGTGAAACAGTGCCATGATTAGGGTGCAGATGCCCCTCACCCCGTCTGGACTCCTTGCCACTGCACCTGCTGCATTACTGATGGTTCGATCTGTTGTGTGGAGAGTGTACTTGAAGGTTGAAGGAGCATGTGTGTAGACTTGAGGAAGGATCTCGAGTGGAGGGTGGACAGCCGATGTACATAGTGGAGAGCAAGGGTGGACAATGCATCTAGATGGGGGGGGGGGGGGAGACTATTGTGCAGTGGAGACAATGGAAAGAGGATGAACAGAATGAATAGCAAATTCCCAGTGTGACAGCAAAAATGGAGAGTGGGTGTGGACCATGGAGGGCTGATGTTCATGGTGAGAGAAAAGATATACATTCTACACCGTAGATGTGGTGAAGTGTTGAGAATGGATACTGCACAGTATGGAGAGAGCAAATGATGGATAAAGAAAATGTGCAGGCTTAAGAACAGATGAACAGGGTGTAGAGTATTTGCACTGTTTAGTTTAAAAAAAACGTGGAAGGTAAAGAACAGGGTAGATTGTAGATGTGGATAGAAAAATACCAAATGTATTCGAAAATATGGCTCAGAGCGAAAGGTATCCCTGTGCCCTCTTGTTTAAAAAATAGGAAACGTTTCAAAGCTCTCACCTTGGGGGATGGGGAGGATGCCTCGTTAGTCTCGGTTTCTCCCTACTTATCTCACTACACGCAATCCCTTCCTGCCGGTTTAACATCCTACACCTTTGCCAATTTAATCGCAGCAAAAACAGATACAGCTAGAGATATATTTATTTCCTAAGGATAACACCAAAACGCTCTGCTCGAACCCTCTGCATGTCCCTCGGTTTCAACAACATGACCTGGAAGTGGAACAAAGACCAGAGGGCGCGTAACCTGCCTGCTGGATTGACCACAACAATCCATTTGCTGATTGGCCTAAACGACCTGGAGGAGGGCAGATGTCACAAGGTTGGTTGAAGGGGAGCCGGTGTCCATTATACAACAACAATCTTTATTAGATCGAAGAATGTAAAAAAAAAAGACAGACAAATCTCCAGGACCTGGTTCGAGGCCCAGCCCACCGGCAAACTGATCTGAGAAAAACAAGGCATGCATGCAGGGGGAAAAAAAGTCCAGACCAAAGCGAACGGCAACTAGCAGCTTTGAAAATGATTGGAGATTAATGCCGGTCAAAGGCACAGATGGCAGAAAGGCACAGATGGCAGAAAGGCACAGAAACGAATGGCACAGAAGGGCACCAAAAACGACAGGAGCAGAGGGCAGAAAGGCACAGACAGAGAGAAAAATGAGTGGCGCAGAGAGGCACAAAAAAACGAGGGTAAAACGAGAGGGACAGAGGGCAGGACACAAAAACAAGTGGCAGAGGGCAGAAGGGCACCAAAAACGACAGGAGCAGAGGGCAGAAGGGCACAGTATTTCTGTGATTATTTTGCAGAGTTCACTCTGTGTAACCAGTGCACGCCGGTCAGTGAGAATACAGACCAGGGACGAGACGTTTCCCTGTAACGACCACGGCACGTTGCACTCGGGCGTGTATGACGTGCCTCGGTGATGAGACATCATCCGAACTACACCCACATGGCATCACAGCTTCGCCTGGAATGCCGTGTCCACTTAAAAAATGCAGGAAATGAGTTTGCATTGACGGTTGTCATACAGCTCTACGGCAAATATCACGCCGAACTTTTAATGTCCTAGCACACTGGGACCCCTGGCAGCCTTGAACCCGCTCCCTCCTTACCTCCGCATGAAAGCGGAGCTTCGCTTTCTCCCTCCCAGAGCTCCCCAAGTCGCACGCGCTCCCAATCACCAGTGAGTCATCGCTGCAGCAATTAAAAGAAATTATTCACCGCGCATGCGCACCACGGTTATACACAACCCGGCCCACCCGAGATCAATCGGATTCGCCATAGTCCCCCTGAACCCACAGTTTACCACGTCGGTGACGAGGCGTTGGTTACAATCCACTGTGCGGTGACCATCCACAGCCCAGACATAAAACACCATGTCCCTGTTATACCTCTTCCGTCCAGTATGGAGTTTCTTGTGTACTTAAACACGGAAATTGTCACCGGAAGTGGGCGGAGAGGCTCGCTTGTGGTCGAAGCACGGATAAGTGCGTTACAGCGTACCCACCCCGTCACGAGGAACGCGCGCGGCCGCCATATTGCGCAGCCGCCATTTCCCCATAAGAACGCGTCACTGGCGTTCTGAGAGCGCTGTAGATGCCGTGCAGCTGCGAGTGCCGCTGGAGAATCCTAGGGGAAAATGGCGCCGGCGTCCTGGCATCCCCTAAACAGCTGCCCGTGGCCCCGCGCGTCGGCCCATCTGCCGCTCAATACAGTACTCACCGTTTGTCAAATAAAGACATAAACACAACACTGCACGCCCTGGAGTGTGATGAACTGAAGGGTTGAGGCGTGTTACGTTTTAGAAAGACTTGGTTAGGAGCGGCACACCACCGTGCCGGATGGGTTGTTCAAGCCTTTAAATACAGCAAGGGTTGATAATCCTTCGGCGGATAAAATGCCCTCGAGCCAGGGAATCTGGAAACGACAATATCGCTATTCGTGCAATTCACCGTGAAAGACATATCTGAGCTCAATATTTACAGGTTAATACTGATTGAAACATTATGTTGTAAATTAAGACGTCTTGTGATTCTTAAAACAAGCACACCACCGCCTTTCTCCGAGGCAGAGAAAAAATGCCTCGGAGAAACGCCACGTCGTTTTCGGATTCGGGGGCGTGTTTTTGCTGTTGTCTCCTCCCTGAGACTTCTCGCAAAAAACACGCCCCCCGATCCGAAAAGGACGGGGCATAATCAGAGTGACTGGACCTCTTCTCCAGTGGCTGGCCAGCATTTAAGAGGCCAGCCAATGGAGAACAGGAGAGAAGAGGGGCGGGTGCAAGCCCCTCTTCTCAAAGTCATTAAATCTCGCGAGCGAGACTGCGCAAGCGCAGCCATCGCTAGCCGAGACCTAAAAATAGGCATTTGGTCCATGTTGGAAGAGGGAGGTGAGTAGGGAGGGTTCAGTACTGGTAGCCCCATTGATAGAATTTCCTGCGTGTTTGTCGTTCCCCTGGGGGGAAGTTGTACCTGGGTCTCCCTCTGCCTCTGCCTCTCCCCTGTGAATGCTTGGCCTCTCCCTAAAAAATTGGTATTGTGTGTAGAGGTGCTAGTACCTTCCCCGGGGTCAGAGTTGTCGGATTCTAGAGAAGAATCAGAGAAAGTAACCGGTTGCCTATTTCTGAATCTACCCCAAGTACCTGTTGGGTACCTCTGTTGATCTTGGTTGTTTGATGTAAAAAAATCTTCTCTGAGGTAGGGGTAAGTTTGTTCTTTATTGTAATTTCTTATGTCTTTTGTCACTTTGGTAGATTTTTTATGGTGTTCAAAGTTTTGGAAATCAATAATCGTGCGCTCTAGTTTTTCTAGGGCTGATCTGGCATCTGCAAGGCTGTCTAATTCTAAGATTGCCTTTTCTAGTTCTCGGATTTCTAGTAATTCTTTTTTGCTGTGTTCTAATGCAGTGTCGATGCCCAGCACCATCCAGTGGCGAGAGCAGGTTGTACCAATGTGGGCAAATCCGTTTTTAAATTTCGGATCTTGTAAGAAAATAGCAGGGATATTTCGTACTTGTAGGCCTACCGGGATGATGTCGGTTTTTAAATATTCAGTGAGCATACGTGCGTGTAATTCCGTACGTATGTGTTTCTTTTTTAATCTTTCTAGACTGGTGAGTTTCTCACTTGCCACATTAGAGGATGTATTGTTGGCAGGTATCGGTGTATGAAAAAGGGAAGGCCCACTAATCAGTCTTGCAATAAATTCCTCGGTATAAGTCGGAATAATAGGTGTAGACATAGTATAAAGTCGAGTATACTATATGGGGAGGGAATTCTGACTAGCCTAAGAGTTAGGTGAATGTACATAGGGCATGAAATGAATATGGTAATAACTTTACACCTGCACGTCATGCTTGTTGTCACTGAATATGTGACAACAAGCGTGACTAGAAAGATTAAAAAAGAAACACATACGTACGGAATTACACGCACGTATGCTCACTGAATATTTAAAAGCCGACATCATCCCGGTAGGCCTACAAGTACGAAATATCCCTGCGATTTTCTTACAAGATCCGAAATTTAAAAATGGATTTGCCCACATTGGTACCACCTGCTCTCGCCACTGGATGGTGCTGGGCATCGACACTGCATTAGAACACAGCAAAAAAGAATTACTAGAAATCCGAGAACTAGAAAAGGCAATATTAGAATTAGACAGCCTTGCAGATGCCAGATCAGCCCTAGAAAAACTAGAGCGCACGATTATTGATTTCCAAAACTTTGAACACCATAAAAAATCTACCAAAGTGACAAAAGACATAAGAAATTACAATAAAGAACAAACTTACCCCTACCTCAGAGAAGATTTTTTTACATCAAACAACCAAGATCAACAGAGGTACCCAACAGGTACTTGGGGTAGATTCAGAAATAGGCAACCGGTTACTTTCGCTGATTCTTCTCTAGAATCCGACAACTCTGACCCCGGGGAAGGTACTAGCACCTCTACACACAATACCAATTTTTTAGGGAGAGGCCAAGCATTCACAGGGGAGAGGTCGAGAGGCAGAGGGAGACCCAGGTACAACTTCCCCCCAGGGGAACGACAAACACGCAGGAAATTCTATCAATGGGGCTACCAGTACTGAACCCTCCCTACTCACCTCCCTCTTCCAACATGGACCAAATGCCTATTTTTAACTTATCCAAACACCAACTGGCTTCTACTGATATTGCCCTACTTAGCAGAGGCCTGTCTTTTGTCATTACGGATAAACCTAACTGGTTCGACATGCATACCGAAATTCTTCAGTTTTTTAGAAAAGTAAGATTGAATGTATTTTTCCAGGATAAAGAGACAACCACCAAAACTGACAGTACAGGATTACGACCCAAGTCCACATTTAACCCGCCAAGTGGCTCTATGCCCCCGGAAGTCATTACATTTGAACACCTTGTACTAAAAGACTTCAATGAAATAAAAACTAACTACAGGTTCACACCTTTTAATGTTAGTCTAGAAGAAAGACACAGCCTTGACACTCTAAAAAACCTGGACGATGTGGTTATAAAACCCTGTGACAAGGGAGGTGGTATCGTCCTACAGGACAAAACCGCCTACGACAATGAAATTCACCGCCAACTGAATAACACATCTCACTATGAACGCCTAATGCGCAACTCCATACAAGACATCAGTGATCTCATCCTCACGATTACCAAAATGGCTTTAGAAGAAGGTTACATTAGTAAACATGAATTCACCTTTCTCAACAGCAAAAACCCCAGGACCCCGGTCCTATACACCCTCCCCAAGATCCACAAGAATCTGGAAACACCACCAGGAAGACCCATCCTATCCGGTTGTGGTTCGATTCTGGAACCTTTAGGGAAGTATATTGACTTCTTTATAAAGAATATGGTACAAGACACCACCACATATGTAAAAGACACCACACATTTTATTAATCTCATTGAATCCCAACCTTTTGACCCCCAAACAGAACTCCTTGTCACTCTTGACATCGAATCACTATACACCAACATCTCCCAAGACAAAGGGACAGAAGTCATCAAGAAACACCTTAACCTTCGTCCAGCTCCACATCAGGTCCCCACAGAGTTTATCATTTCACTCCTGGAAATAGCCCTTACCAGAAACTACTTTATGTTCCAAGATCAGTACTATAGACAATGTAAAGGTACTTCGATGGGGGCCATTTTTGCCCCAAATTTTGCTATACTCTTTGTTGACGACATTGAGACCAATATCATTCTCAATAGGACTGACCCATTTCTAGATAAAATCCGGGTTTGGCGCAGGTACATAGATGACGTGTTTATGATTTGGTCTGGCACCGAAACAGAACTCCAATTATTCTGCACGTGGCTGAATAACGTCCAGACTGATCTCAAATTCACCTATAATTTTGACAACACCAAAATTGATTATCTAGACGTCACTGTCAAGAGCTTAAATGGCGAACTCTACACTACCTTATTCAGAAAACCGACAGAGCGTAATACCCTCTTGCAATATGATAGCTGTCATCCTAGAGCACTGAGGGACGGTCTTCCCTACGGACAATTTCTCAGAATTCGCAGAAATTGCAAATTCAAGGAGGACTTTTTCCTGGAGGCTGAAATCCTGTGCAAAAAACTCACTAACCGGGGCTACCCTAGACGACTAGTTAAACGCTCAATGAAACGAGCTTGGTATTCACATCGTGAATTTCTACTACAACCCAAAGAGAGAACACCCCTTACCAAGATCACATGTGTGACTACTTTCTGCCCAGTCAGCAATAAACTCACCAAAATGATTAAAAAACACTGGTCAGTACTAGGCCCTCTGGAGCTCAACACAGGCACCCCGCTTTTTGCTTTCAAAAGAGGACGCAATATTAAGGACCACCTAGTCAGGGCACAAAACCCAACACACAAGGACAATACCCTACATTCTTTTCTTGGTCTTCCGCCTTTACAGGGCCACTATAAATGTAACAATTGCATGTCATGTGATTCCACATGTAACACCAAGTATTTTGAATTTAATGGCATGAAACACACTTTACAGTTCTTTTCCAACTGTAATTCACAAAATGTGGTCTACTGTATTAAATGTCCGTGCCAACTACTCTACATCGGACAAACTACGCAGAAAATCAAGACAAGGATCTCTCAACATAGAAGTAGGATTCGCTGCAAAATACAAACGGCACCACTGGTTGAACATTTTTTGGACAAAGGACACTCTGAAACTGATTTCACGTGGCAAGTGATTAAAACTCTACATCCTAACAACCGAGGAGGGAACCAACAACAAATCCTTAACCGCATGGAGTGTAAATGGATTTTCAAATGCCGCAGCATCGAACATGGGCTTAACACTCTGGATGAATATAGGACTCTTATAAACAGATCTCCCGGCCACATATGTCAACCCATCTGTAAACTCAGTCCCAGTGTGTACCTCTACATGTTTGTATTTTTGCTCTACTCCAGCTATGAGACTGCGTAATGTATTGCATCTAATTCTTTTATTTTGATTCAAGACCTCTTTTAGTAACTCCTCTACCGTTTGGCATTTCTTATGTGATCCCATCACAATGCAGCAAGTGTTTACATTGCAACGCCTTGCACCATGTAATTCAGCTCCCATGTGTTTTCATCTCAATGCAGTTAGTTTTTACATACAAGCGCTTGAACTTATGTATTCTTATACTGCCCCGGAGTTTAGCTCCCTCATTCACGTGTAGTTCACACACACGTGTCCTTTTCCAAATCTCTTAATTTGCTCCCACACGCATGCTCCCGTGTCAGCCCTTGCCTATTGTAATCAGGCATGTCCCGGGCCACCCCATGGCCGATAGATACACACGCGTGCTAGCGCACGCAGCTGCCTCCCCTTTACGTAACCACGGCAACCACCTGTAATATATTCACATTGCTCCCGGACCCATTCTCAGTCGCAGCGCGGATTAGCACGCGAACAGACCCCCCCCTTGAGACTCCCATTTATTGGACCCTGTGCCGCTACAACGAGTAAGTAACCCTCTCTTTGTACTTCGCTTTCCTCCTCCCCGGCGGCCGCCATGTCCGCCCTTCCTAATCGCTCCCCCTCCCTTTCAGATTCAATTCCCGGCACTAGAAGTTCACCGCTCCAATCAAAAATATTGTTGATTCCGGACACAGCGGTGTTTCAAGTAAGTCACCCTTAACTCTGTCCCAGCCCCGTAGCCTTACAAGCGATTCCCTGTACGTTTTGACACCCGATTCCCCTTCTCCCCAGGCCTTCAACCCTCGTGGCACTCATTGAAGTGTTGGCCACTCCGGTGACTCGCTAACTAAACAATTGCACCGCAAGTGATCATCCATTCCATATGCTAAGTAAGTGCCTTAAACCACCCTCGCGCAGCGCAAGGTTTCCGCTTCATAGAGGGCTTCAGTATACACCACTATGTTAGTGCACTCTTAATTTATATCTATCCCCTGATTGGTTGATCCTGTTCCGTAGCTTCGGAATAAGCTTAATGTGAACACTTCCATAAAGTACTATATGTCAATTGATATTGTAGTACACTGATTCACTCCTGATATGTTTATCCTCTCACTTAGGCACTCTAAACGTGGATTTTTTTGCATCATTTTCTGGAGAGCATTATGTACCATTCATTTAAAGGACTGTGATGCGCCATATAATTTTGAAGGGTCATTATGAGTTACCTACTCTCAATTCTTACTATTATTTTCCTATGAGTTACTTATATTTATTTTATTTTTTATGTTTAGAGTTCATATGCTCACATTTGTCCTGAAGATGAACTCGAATAACTGAGTTCGAAACGTCGTCGACCTTACGCAACTTGAACCCTTTATACTAATTTAACAAAAAATGGTTCACAATTGTTGCCAATGCGATGTTCTCTTTTAAAGTTCACCCTCACCTGCACGTCACGCTTGTTGTCACTGAATATGTGAGCACTTGAATTCATCTTATGTATAATAAATAAGTGTCATAATTTGACCTTCTTGTCCCTTCTCTATGTTAATTAATTTCTCTATATTAATTATCTCTCTCCCCTTTGAGTCTTTGTACCTATAAAAAATCACCTGCCCTCTCTAGGGCTTTTCGATATCCTGGACCTTCATAGGCCATTAAGAACCATTGTATTCTCCTATCCTGGAAGAGCCACCTCTTTTCTGACTCCGGCTCGCCTATTCCACTAGGTAGCGCAGCTGGGCCGCTTTGTAGTAACCGAGGAGATCCAGTATCCCCAGCTCCCCCGCTCAGGCCGCCTATACCCCAGTGCCCTACTCATGCGGGGTCTCGCCCCTGCCCATATAAATTGATTGATGTCGCGCTGCAGCGAAGCCATCGCCCCAGGGGGTGGCAGGGCCGGAAGGGTCTGGAATAGGAAGAGTGCTTTGGGCAGTAAAGACATTTTAACCGCCGCTATTCTCCCAATAGGGAGAGCGGACGCTCGTTTCGCCTGCCGTGCCAGTTTAGAGTAGTGCAATTGGGTTGTTTGACGCACCGACGCCGCTAGTTCTAACCCAAGGTATGGTATAGAGTCTACTATACGGATGCCAAGTAGGCAGCCATCCTGTGATTGGAGCGAGGACAACGCTGGGTTCAGATCGAGAATAAGTGATTTCCCAATGTTGACTCGGAAGCCTGACACTCTTCCGAATACCTCAAGTTACTCCAGGAAGGCCAGGAGAGAGACCTTCGGCTCCACCAGCGCTGCTATCACATCGTCCGCGTAGAGGCTGATTGGGTGCGTTTCTCCCCCAAATCATCAGTAAGAGCGCGTCCATTTGCGTCTGGTTTGCCTCGTCAATGAGGTGTAGCATTCTCTTGGTGTTGTCCCCGCATTGGCGGGTTTGGATAAACCCCGCCTGGTCTGGTTCTATCAGGTTGAGCATGTACGGGCCCAGTCGAGTTGCAAGTATTCCAGTGAAGATCTTAAAATCTACATTGAGGAGCGATATGGGTCAGTACGAACCGCATTGCTGTCGATCCTTGTCCGGCTTCGGCAGGACCACTATGGCCGCCCCCAACATTGTGGCTGAGATCGGAGTCTCCTATCCAAAGGAGTTGAACAGCCTCACCAGGAGCGGGGTCAGTATGTGGCAGAATTTTTTTATAGTATAAAGCAGGAAACCAGTCGGGACCGGGCGACTTGAGCAACTTAAGACGTGAGATTGCTGTGACTACCTCCTCAATCCGAATCGGGGCGTCAAGTCTCGCCGCCTGATCCGGTGTGAGCGTGGACATTTCAATGGAGTGAAGGTAATCCAAGGATGCCTGGTCCGAAGATACATCGGCAGCGTATAAAGTCTGATAGAATTCCCGAAAAGCCGGGCAATGTCCTGGTCGCCCGTTATCTCCTCCTGTCCGTCACCACGCAACAAGGGCACTTGAGTTCGTTATCTCTGGGCCCGGAGCCTAGTGGCCAGAAGGCAGCCAGTATGGTCGCCCCCAATGTAGTATGAATGTTTCAATCTGACCGCCGCATACTCCGCCGGATTGAGGTCCAGCCCAGCCAGCTGTGCTCTAGTGGCCTTTAATTGTCTCCACACTCTGGGTGCCCCAGTCCGGCTGTGGACCCTTTCAAGTTCCCTTACTTTGGCGGAAAGCTTCTTGCGAAGCTCCTTGCGTTCTTTGTTGTCGGCCGCTGCTATGGCGATCAACTCACCCCGAACTACTGTTTTTAATGCTTCCGAGAGGGTCGTGGGCGCTATTTCCTGTGTATCGTTGAGGGCCAAGTAGTTTTGAATGCAGTTAGTGAGTTGTTGCTCCACTGCCTGTCTATGTAGCATTGTCTCTCGGAGACTCCACTGGCCGATCTGGCGGGGGCCCATTGCCAACATGGTCATCGTCACCGCTTCATGGTCGGACAAGGCGGCTGGTTCGATGTTCACTGACCGCACCACCCCAGTGATCTCTCTCGTACCCAGGAGGTAGTCAATACGTGCATAGGATTTATGTGCATGGGAGAAAAAGGTGTACTGAGAGGAATTCAGGTGAGCCTCCCTCCAGAGATCTACCCGGCCCAACTCCCGCATCCAGTCTCTCCCGTCCTTCGTGAGTTCCCCTCTCTGGGAGTAGGAGAACTGCGTTCTATCCCTGCTCGAATCCATTACCAGATTTAAATCTCCCCCAAGGAGAGTCATGCGGTTCTGGGAGGCTAACGCATCAGTGAGGGCCCTTTGGAGGAAAACTTCCTGCCCTAAGTTGGGGACGTAGATGGAGCCGAGCACTATGGTGTGGGGGCCAAAGCGCATGTTGTAGACCAACAATCTCCCCTTTATTTCTGCCACTTTCTCCTGTACCACCCCAGCCCAACGATTAGATAAGAGTATAGCTACTCCTGCTTTCTTTACCCCTGAGGAAGAGAAGTATTGGTGCGGGAACGCCCTTGATCGCATACGGTGCTGATCCCCAACTAGGAGGTGGGTCTCCTGTAGGAGAGACAAGTCAGCCTCCGCATGCTCCAAACAGGATAGTATAGCCCTCCTTTTAACAGGGTTGTTAAGCCCTTTGACGTTTAGCGTAAGTACCTTCACCTCTTTATTGACCATGTCTAACAGTGACGCTGCACGCTAATGGGTCCCCCAAGGTGTGTACCCCACCCCTGTGTAGCGGCTGTCTCCGCCTCGAGAGGGGAGAGTGAGTGTGCAAATAAGAAAGCCATAGGCCTCCATGATCTGGAGTGTAGATCAGCATGAGAATCAGACCCTTGTCGTGTCGTGTGACACAAGAACCGTCTGCCAGAGGAACCAAGCAAACAACCGGACGTCCACCCCTCCCCACCCAAGCCCCAACGCAACCAATCCCGCAAAACCACCAACATGCAAATGGGAGACTACGTCCCCCCGAACCCAACCCCATCACCCAAAACTCACCCCATCCCTCCCTAACCCCAACCAAAAGGACCCAAGGTTCAGTCAATGTCCCTTGCCCATCATCCGAAGACGGGGGCATGTGGAAAATAGGAATCGAGGTGTGTGTGTGTGTGTGTGACGCAAGTAGCCCGGGCCCCCAAGCCCCCACCCCCAGCCCAAGCAACATCAAATGCCATACTATCCCCTCTAGCAGAGTCACGGAGGAGTCATCGAGGCAGTGTCTTTCAAGACTGCATCCAGCGCCGCCTGCCTCTCTTGTGCCATGGTGTAGTTCCCAACTGGGAGTGCGTCTATGGCCCACCCATTGCCAACCATCTTTGGAGGTCCTCTGTGTGCAACTAGGCGATCCGTCTGGGCTCCGCAGTTCCAGGCCAAGGACCTTGCAGGATTCCTGGAGGGACCTAAGTTGGTGTAGTTTGCCATTCCATTAGAATATTAGACCGAAAGGGTGAACCCAGGAGTACGCCACCCCTTGTTCCCTCAGGTGAGCAGTCACCTCCTAAAAAGCCTTTCTCCGCTGTAACGTGATGGAGGCTAAGTCCTGATGTAGGGCCACTGTGAGGGGTTGTTTCGAACGGGCCTCTCTTAGTATGCGCTCCTTCAGAGGGAAGTCTGGGAGGCAGGCCAATATGTCAGGGGAGGGGCCGGTGCGCATCTCTGCAGGCTCACTCGATGCGCTCGGTCAGTTCGTATCGCCCAGAATGTCCCTGAATAGTCCCTGAAGATAACGGGCCACATCCGCCCCTTCAGCCTTCGAGGGGACCCCTCGGGCACGAATGTTATTCTGCCTCGAGCGGTTCTCTAGGTCCTCCGCGTGGGCCTGTAGGTCTAGCTGTTGGTCACGTAGCACCTCTTGTTGGAGTTGTTCATTCTCCTCACCTGTGGTCTGATCTTTTTGTTCAATTGCCGCGACCCTCTCCCCAAGGTAGTCGACATCCCGACGAATCTCTTTCACCTCGCCCGCCACCTCGCTTTTGAGCCTGTGGTAGTCCTCACGTAGGACACTGAATAGTGATTCGAGGAAGGAGCGAGTAATCGGGACGTCTCCGTCATCTAAGTCTTCTGGGGTTTTCAAAGCGGGGGATGTTCTACTGCCTTTGTCCCCTGAGATAGACCCCTTGGTGAGCATCTACTTCAGGGATCTCCCCCCCTTCTTCCGAACCGAAGCCATCGTGGGGGTCACACGCCCCGGAAGGAGTGTTCACAGCGCTAGACGCAGTCTTGGAGCGCATGAGCGGCGCTACTGCCAGTAAATCCAGGTGGGGATGCGGCTGCGTGGCTATAGCACCTCTTGGCAGAGTCAGGTGGCAGTCTTCGTTGCGCCTGTTGCGTAGTGGATCCGCTCCTCCAGCGTAGCCAGTAGTATGGTGCTGGCAGAGTCACAGCCCAGGATGACTCGTGTGCCTCGCAGCATGGAAAGGGCTACGTCAGGGGAGTACTGGAGTTGTGTCTTGGCCCACCTGTGATATGACTCCGCTTCCGTGTGGCCCAATGCTGCCCTTTTGGGGGCCGTATCTCTCGACCCCCACACGCCGCTACCACTTCAGATGGGTCACCCGCAGTTTAACGCATTGCCATCGATTTGCAAGCAATTGCTTCGCGCTCCTGCAGTCCGCCTCCACTCACTGAGACCGTGTTGCGCTCCCTCGAGGCTCGTGCGGATGTGCAAATGCCCCTCTTCCGCTTATTGCGTGCGTGCATGTGGGCACAGGCTCTCACCGCATTTGGGCCCCGATGTTTCCGCTTGTCTCCGTTGGTGTTTAAGGGCCAAATCCTGTCACCATGGGCCCTCCCGGCTTGGGGCCCGGCCCGCTGGGCGCCGCTTCTTCCCAGGTACTTGCAGGGGCTCCGGGCTCGCTCCGAGAAAGGCCCGTGAGCCGTGAGTAGAATTACCCCGCTGCGCCGCTGTTGCTTTGGGCAGGGCCTATTCCACGGAGTCTGCTCACCATCTCGCCGGCTGCCTCCTCAGCACCCTGCCACCCTGACCGCCGATGCAGAGCCCAGTCTGCCCAGCACAAACAGCTGCTATGCTGGGACCCAGCTCCGCTCCACGTGAGGTGTTGGTAGGGGGCTCCGGTTTTGCGCTGCGGTTGGCCCGCGGGCCTCGAGAAGTTGCTGCTGCTGCTCAGGCCGAAGCTGCCTCTCCTCGATCCCTCCGTGAGTGTTTACTGCTGTGGGGAGTACCTCAGCCGTGGGCATTCGTTCCCTTGGCCGCTGTCTGCCCCGTTCGGCATCTGGTGGCCAAGCCGCTGATGTAGGGCCAAAGTTGCCTGTCCCGCTCAGCCATTACTCCGGTTCTCCCACTCAGGCGCCATTTCTAGTCGCTGCCCGTCATGATGGCCAAGGTGTCCACCGAGGGCGTATGGCGATCACAGGTGCCGCTGGGGATATCGCCTCCCTCCCGCCGATCTTGCTAACAGCTGAGATGTGTTACTGGGGTGTGTGCTTATGATTTGGGCCGGTTACAGGGGCCAGGAACGAGGAGCCTCCGAGCTTTGCGACCGCTCAAATCGCCATCTTGGCCACGCCCTCCCACATCTTTTTAGAAGATGTAGGACTGTGTTTAATTGAGTCCTTCTCAGGACCTTCAGACAGTTGTGGTTTAACTGGTTTTCCACCCAAACTATCTCTGCCGAATTCTACATAGGATTATTATTCTGGATAGTTCTTGTTGATGTTCTGTTGCATCAAATTCCCTTAAGCGTTGGTGGATCGCCACTGATGCTGCCTCCCCTTTAATATTAGATAATATTATTGTTGAGACCTCGAAGTTTTTTAGTAACTTCATACCTAAATTCAGAGCAGGCTCTGCCCCGTATTCATTTTGAATTTGTTTCAGGACATCAGGTATTACTGCAATAGACGGACCACCATGTGTTTTAATATAGATGGCAGCAAAGACTGTGCCCCAAGTGGTGCAGTCTTCCAGATGTGGTGTGATCCCCATTGGTAAACAGATTGTTAGGATTCTGTGTTTCTCATAAGGGCTAGTATTAGGAAATACGGCTTCGATTTGTGTATTTTGAGCTATCCAGAATTGAATTTGTTCACGTTTTGTGGGCATTTTACTCATGACTGCGTGTAAAGTCTGGAGTAATTTTTAGTGTATTCCCCTGGTGAGGGGTTTGATTTGGAATGGTTAATGGTGGTTGGACTGTGAAAGGCCGCATGGTATACTGGACTAACTGTCTGTACATTTTTATTAACTCTTTGAGTTGAGTTGAGCAATTCATCGTCTGACATCTCTTCGATATCAGGAGGAGGTGTGTAGCCGGCTAAAATCGGCCTTGTTGCTCCTGGTCTACCTAGTGGACCGAGCCTGGTAATGTGATTGTAATGTTTTAGGGCGCCTTTAAACCACTGGTATGGGAGTGGAATTTCAACATCTTTGATGGGAATATATTCCTCAGGTGGCTCATCTTCTTTATAGAAGTGAAACACTATTGTTACTGGATTTGATTCTGGGAATACAATCCATGAATAGAATACCTCTGTCTGAAAAAATTCAGGTGCCTCTATCACGAAAACTGCTCTACCACCTCTTGGTGTTAGGCCATGTTTTATAAGTTTTAGAGTGATGGCTCTCCTTAAATTTGGATGGATGTTTATAACACCCTCATCGGGTTCATTAAAACCTGTAAGATTAAAAGCTGTTACGACTTGGTCAGTCGCAGCCTCACCGGTCACGGCATTATTATCCCTGTTTTGGGACATTGTTTTTAAAAAATGTAGAACAAGTTTCAAGGAAACAAAGATGAGGTGCACAATATTTTGGAACCCTGTATCCTTCTACGTTGAACAAACCAAACAGCTAATACATAGGATTTTATTCCTACTCAGCTATGGCGGATATTAACCCTACCCACTCCAGACGTCTTATGGAGTATTATGAGTAGGGGTCTCTGAGAAAAGTACGACTGAGTTACTTCAGTCTCTAGCGTTAAATTAGTGACTTACCAAACACGTTGGGCACCATGTAGTGTAGTTCCTATTTCCCTTACAGGCTCTGCGCATTAGAATAATATACACTATAGTTGTGGCACAGGACTGAGGTCAGTATGCCTCTATCAAGTACATTAAACTTAATTACTTTGTGTGCCAGCTTTCTCAGAGGCCACTAAAAACTCCTTTAATAAACAAGAAGGGAGTAGTTTCTGGCAACCGCATAAACATGACAACTTTGTTTCCCTTCGAATCGGAACATGTCTCAGAATCGTGGAGATAACAGTTTTACTCAATCGTGCATGCTTAGTTTCTTCAAAGTTGCATAGAAATAGACGGTCGTTTCAATAAAAGGTTTTATTGAACAGTCTTGTTTCTTGTGTAAGAGATCTGAGCTGTTACAATCGCAAGACATAATACGTACAGCGTAAGCAGAAATAATACTGCAATAGCATCGTCTTCTAGCTATGACATATATTCATATACACATACATAAATAACATAGGCTAAAAAGTGGATACTCGTCTGATGCTTCTAAATAGTTCTACTCCAGTGTACGTAACCTAAGCGTAGTACAAGGTAAGAAGTAGGTGCTGTATTCTATAGTATGGTAAGCTATAGTTTTGCATATGCCAAGAGTCCCTCAAGGTTCTAATCAGCTCCATACCTTAGAATGAGAGAGGTGGGAATCGCTTTTCCGGGTCTCAAACTCTAACACCCCGCGAAGGGAGTCAGAACACTGGAAGCTGGATTCTCTGCGAGCAGGGATGACCGCGTCTGGTCAGTGCGTCTGGTGGGGACTCTAATTCCTTCCGAACTTGCCGTGGTGAGCCGTATCGAGCTGTGCAGCCGATCCATGGTTTGCCATGGTAAGGGAAGGTATATTTATACATGGAAGGTGCTTAGGAATGTTAGCATCGACGTAAAGTCGGACAGAGGAATAGTAGTTCATGCATAATAGATGAGTTAATGGAGAAATCAATAATCCTAGCTAGGGAAAGTCCCAAAGTCTTAAGGGTCTGGTTTCTAAGAACTCGTCGTGATGTTGGGATTGACGGATGTAGGTGACCATGCCTGTATTTGGATAGCATGGCTAATGCCTAAATAAGGACTGGGATTCTATGCCTAAATAAGGGCAATGCGAATTGTGCCTATATAAGTACATTATTTAGGAAAACCTATATACGGACATCTAAATCGAAACATAACAAGATGTTATTGGTCCAATTTGTTAGAGACTCCTCCTCACTCAATCTGTTTCTACAATACCCCCATTGCACCTGTAATATAGTTCAGAATGGCAGAGGGAGGGTGGGCACTACTCGGCGATTTCGCAGCCCCGCCTGGATGTTTCCTTTTTCCCATATCAAAAAGTTATGGCAAAACCAAGTGGGTAAAACTAACAGCTATTAAACTACAGAGGTAGACCACTACAGACCCACAACAAGTCCCCAATGTCAGATGTCAAAGTCAATAATCAATTGTCCCAGGGGTTATGTAGGCAAATCAGGAGGGTCAGCTGAGACAAATCAATAGGACGAACCTTGGCTGCCGAGCAGAATACACATCTGTATATCCTGCAGCCTACACCTGTTGCCGTTTTGCTCATCTCATTTGCCTCCCATCTGAGCCCCCTAGCTTTTCTGGCATGGCCTGCTTGAATCTGCTCCCATCTGAACCCTCCTAGTTTTTTAGGCGAGGGCTTGCTTGAATCTATCCAAAGCCTTAGTCTCTTATTCCTCTTGACAGGACACCAACCTACCTCCGCAGTGGTGGCTTGTAAATCCCAGGCGCCTCATTCTGTCTCTTCTGTTTATCACTCACCGGTGGAGGCTCCCTGGCCGCGCATGGCGTGGTCGCGTTGCAGACTTTTGACCGCGTGTCTAGTGCAATCTTTGAATGGCCCTGACCTATGCTGACCTGAACCCCTCACTTAAAAACACCTGACAAATGTCCTAAGATGGCTGCCAAGTTTGGAGCCCCCACCTCGAACTAAGCTAACTTTCGACTTCTGACCACGCTGAAGTCCAATATCAAACCTCACAGCAATAACTGTTACCATTAATACAGTCCCTGTATGAATACTCCAGACGGCTTCTTTGCCTGCCTGAATAATCTATCCTCCTTATCCATCTGTAATACCGCGCTCTTGTTTCACAACTTCCAGACAACCTCTCCCAGGATTCTGTCATGCAACCTCCAAGGATGCGCAAGTGAACCCTAAAATTACTCCTGTATTGTAATTTTTGTTGTTCTTTTATTTTGATACTCCTTACTATCTTTTATATTGACGCTCTAGTGAACTCTTAAGTTACTCTTGTATTGCTATTTTGTTGTTCATTTACTTTGATACTCTCTACCATCTATTTTATTGACTCATTACCCCACCTCTCCACCTCAAATTGTCTCATCTCTCCCTAAACTATCCTTTACCCTGCCCAAGCTAGCATCCAAACTTGTCCAGGTTTCATAATTTTGATATGCTTAGATTGTAATTTTTCTTTCTTTCCTGTACTTACTCTGACAACCCCTACTTTCTTCCCCCTAGCACTGTCTCTCCGCTCACCATTTTCCCTCCAGGTTCTTCACTCCCCTTCTCCTTACTTCTTATCTCTCCCCTCGCTTTCTCTTTCCCCCACTTTCCATCAAATTGACCTAACATGTCCTCCACCAATCCCTTCTTCACACCTACGGACCTTGCCCTCACCAGACATGGCCCCAACTCAGGGACCATCTTATACCCTACCAATCTTTCCAAAAACGGAAAGAACAATTTTAAACAAATTATTGATTCATCACCGAAACATTAATAGTTGATAACTACCACAGCCTCTCCTCCCCTATAAAAACCAACTACATTTTCTACTCCAAACACCCTTCCAAATGGAAAAACATTTTCCTTCTCCACCTTCCTGTCACTAAATCATGTAAAATTCCTTATGGATTCAAATTGTCTACTACCCCATCCCCAGCTTTTCTCTGTGAAATTGACATTTCCTTATTCAAAACTGGTAATAACCTCATTCAAGCCTCAGAATACCACCTCAACATCTTTGAAAACGATTTCAGCACCCTGGCCTACCAATTATCCAAACCAGGTCCTAACCCTTCATTAACCCAACTGCCTGACGCCCTTTTGTTTTCCCTCACCCTCCGACTCTGCCCCACCCTCCCCTTGATATCTCAACTGCACACGCTGTCATTCAAACTCCGTCATCCAAACACACTCTCTCTCCTACGACCTTCCCTCCCCATCGCAACTACACATAACGTCACCCAATTTCACTTGCTCTCTAATGACAGATCCCCACCTACCTCTCGCTACCTCTAACCTTGCACCTACACCCTAGCACCCCCACCAGGAATTCCCTACCGTTTCTCCCCCTGCGCCATTATCTCCCTCTCCGATCTGCATTCCCCCCCCACAACCCGATGTGGTTTTGCCCCACATCAATTACTCCCTCTTATCTCATACCACATTTCCCGACTATGAATGTCCTGTCCCTCTCCATGTCCAACAGCCTGAGCACCCCTCAAACTCCCCCTACCGGCCACTCTCCCCCTCCGCTCATCAGATTTCCTTCCCGGCCAACACGGAACCTACTCTATTCCCCCCCCCCCTTTCCACTGAGCTCCCCCTCAATCTTATAGCTCAGACACTATCTAACATAGAACGCAATCTCTCAACCTTGACAACCGAACTCTCACGTCTTAGAGAGGATTTCAACGCCTTTAACTCCAGGACTCTCCTCAATCATACCAATTCCCCTGGTTCTTGCCTCCTAAACTTCTCCCAACATAACCGATGGAGAACCACACCCCTCTGCCGCTGTACATATAGGCCTCGCCGCGCTGGGAGCTACCTCTCCCCTTCTGACTTTCTGGACCTATGCAACTCCTACCTTCCTAAACCTTTGATTAAAGATCTACTCCTCACACACTCCAGCTTCCCAGTGATTTTGGGCCTAGCAGAATCCCCCCCCCTCCTACCTTCCTAAACCTTTGATTAATGATATACCCCTCCCTCACACCAGCATCCCAGTGATTTTGGGAACTAGCAGAATCCCCTCCACACCCATCTCCCCAAGACCACAACCCCAACTTACCACCATCCACTCTTGCCCCCCCCCCACCAAAGACAAGCCTAAGCTCCTCTCCGGCATGCTTGTGAACTGCTGATCAGTTGTCCGACATGCAACGGAAATAGCAGAAACCATCCTCACCAAAACTATTGACATCGCCTTCCTGACAGAAACCTGGCTCAATGATCACTCGACGGCCATCCTTGACTTACTCAACCCCCCCCCCCCCCCCCCAGTTACTCTATCATTAGAAAAGATAGACCTGACAGAAAAGGGGGTTGATTAGCTATAATCTTTCATAACGAACTTCAAACTCATGCTTTTAAAAAAACCAGACCATTTAACCTTTGAACAACTTGGCACCTAACTCACTGTGCAGGGTTCTTCCCTAATTTGACTACATAACAACATCTACCACCTCCTCCTGGTGATCCTCTTCTCTGAGGAACTATCGGACCTGGTCACACAATCCGCTCTCTCTTACTTAAAAAATCTCTTCCTTGGAGATTTTAACATCCACTGGATTAATGTTGAGGATCCCATAGTCAACCACCTCTCTACTCTTCTAGAGATTAGTGACCTTAAACAACTACGTAATACTCAAACCCGCACCAAAGGGGCCACTCTTGATGCCATCATTGCCAACAATGACTTGGCCTCCCTATCCAACATCATCCCCATCGACTGGTCTGATCATCACCTCATTCTGTTCAAGATCACTGCCACGGCCTAACTCCCACCCACAAAAAATATCAAACCCATGAAATGGACCGGAAATCTTATTCCAATCCCCCCTGGTGAACTTTAGTCTAAACTCCATGCACAACTTCTTCTCACCCTTCTCTCACAAAATGCAAACGAGCTTACTGAACATTTCAATAAGACTGTCACTGATGTATTAGACTAGATAGCCCCTACTAAACTAAAGAAAATAAAGAAATATTCCATCCAAATCCTGGTATAACGAAAGACGCTCACTTAGCCTGGAGGAAAAAACATGGAGGCAACACCCCTCTCCCTCCCAAAAATCTCTCTCTGACCCTAACAATCTTCGCCCTATCTCTAACCATCCCTTCTTTCCAAAGCCCTTGAAAAATGTGCCCTGCTCCAATTGAATAATCACATTGGCAATCCGGCTTCAGAAAAGTTTGCAGCACAGAAACCGCCATGCCAAATATAGTTGATGACATCCACAGCTCCCTTGACAATTGTGAGACCTGCCTACTTATTCTCCTCCACCTTCCTGCTGCATTTGATACAGTTAACCACGCTTCCTTACTTAACACGCTCAAAACGCGCTTTGGCCTCAATGTGTCGCGGAAGCGTCAGCGTGTCAGCAGGATACACTACCCACTAACCTGAGCCAGCCAGCAGGAACGATGCTTGCGATGAGAATCCCCCCTCCTCTCCCCCTCGCTAACGCTCCCCCCAGAAAGGCCACCAGAGTAGGGAGAGAGAGCGGTTGGGAGAAGGGGGAGGGAACCAAAGAAGACAACCGGAGGAATTGCAGGGCACCCTACTGTCCAGTAGGTGGGTCAGGTAGAAGTTCAAGGAGGGTTCTTGCGTCGGAGACTATGGACAAGAAAACAGAGGACACGTAAGCCACTACCGTTACCATGAATATCCCCACCCCCTGTCCCACTTTCTAGAACTCACGGTTTTCAAGGAGGGTGGTTCTATAACTGGTATCGTCTGCTGGGAGTACTGGGTAGTCGGTTGTGGATCCGCTGAAACGTACAGAGTCTCCTGTGGAAGGGTAGGTTCTGGCTCTGTGTTCTGCGCGGTGAAAATAGATATGGAGTTACTGTCTGAAGGGAGACAAGGGAGGGCTCGCTGACCCCCTACAATCCGGCGTCTTGTCTACCTTCCCTCCCAACGTCCTTGCGTAAATCAAAAAGAATGTGTGCTCTCCACTGTTACGTCACAACAGGGCACCCTGGTCATGAGGAGAGAAGTCCCTTCTCCTTATGTTGGCACGCTCTGTAGCGCTATCACGGCAGTCGTGCTCTGGTATCTCGGAACCATAGAGCTCTGCCAGGTCTGGTTGCTTCTCCGCGGTTTCGTCACCGCGGGAGCCGTCTCCGAAGTTAGAGGCTTTAGGGAATACTTACTCCGGTTCCTGTTGATCCGGTGAATCTAGCGGGACGCCGTAGTTCTCCCACACGGCTCCTGCGGTTGTCGGCTCGAGGGGTGGTTTCTCCGGGGTCGTGGTAGCCGCGATATCCAAAGGTTAGCGCACACACGGCGCTCGCTGCGACGAAGGTCTCGGGAACAATACCGGAACTGGGGCGAGATTGTCAAGCGCCTCCTCTAGGGGGAGGCGGTCTTTTATTGCTGCGAAATATGCGACTCTGGCTGACGCGAGTTCTCTTCGCCAGCCCCAGGGTGTTCTGGGCAATGTAGTTCCTGGCCGGTGTTCGTGTAACCGCGACACAATGGTCTTGTCCTCAAATGGTTCCCCTCATATCTCCAACACATAACACAACAAATCAAAATCAATGACTGCCTCTCTAACCCTACACCGGTCTACCTAGGTGTCCCCCAGGGCTCTATTCTCTCCCCCTCTCTCTTCAACCTCTTTATGGAACCCCTTACCCTCATTCTGAAACAAGCTAGAATCAACTACCAAATTTATGCTGATAACACCCAACATTACTATAAGATTAGATCTCACTCTGATATTCTTCACCTTAACACCCAGAGTAAGATCCAATCCTGGTTCTACTCCAATCATCTCAAACTAAACCTTAAAAAACTGAAATCATTCTCTTCTCTCCTAAAAACAACCCGCTCCCCATCCAAACCTCGATCTGACCTTAATGCCCTCAATTGTTCACTCTCCTTATTCAACTCCGTGAAATCACTTGGTATCACCATTGACAGAAACCCAACTCTTAATGTGCACATAAAAAAACTCAGCTAAAGGAGCACTCTTCACTCTCCGTCATCTCAAGAAAATTAAACCCTTCATTCCAGCTGACTACTTCAAATTGGTTGTCCAATCACTAGTCGTCTCGAGAATTGCCTATGGTAATGCTATCCTCACCGGCACCCCCAAAGTTCATTTAGCCCCCCTCAGATCTGTGCTCAACCTAGCGGCCTGGCTTCACTGACTGTAAATGTTTCGACCACATCACCCAAGCCCTTAAAAGACTTGCTATTGAAGGGAGATTATCCTACAAGACTGCTTGCATTACGCACAAAGCCCTTCACCAAAAAACCCCGCTGTACCTTACAAATAAACTCAAAACGGCTGGCTGCTCTCGACCGATAAGAAATACCAACGCACTCCTCCTCGCCCGACCCTGTTAAAGAATACCACACAATCGCGCTAACTCTCTGGAACGCTTTCCCCAAGAACCTGCGATGTAACCCCTCCTACCTCAACTTTAAAAAAAAGACCTCAAACATCACCTTCTCAACAAATATTGGAGTCCATAACCTAGTCTTTGACCCTACACGCTGCTTCTACTGTTCTGGTTCTCTTTATCCCCCTTCTGTCTGACAGTCCCGTCCCCCCCCCCCCACTTTTCACATTTCACCCTGCCTACTCTCTCCCTCCCCCCTCTCTTTCCCCAACCCTCCATCGCCTACACGCACCCAGATCCTCCTTATAACCTCTCTCCCTCTACACTACCTGCTTGTCCTCAATGTGCTCTCACCCAACTACTTTCATCTTATTATTCTCTCACCCAACTACTTTCATCTTATTATTCTCCACCCGCAGACCCGCCCATACTTTTGGCTCTCCCTTACTCTATATCGAGCTCACCTCGGTTTCTTGTTACTGTGTAAAACTGCTTTACTTGATTGCCTATATTCATGTACATAGACCTCTGCCCATCCGTTTACTAATTTGTTTTTAGTCTCACATGTCTGAATGTTATGCTATTGAAAATACTGTTTTATTCCTGTATTGTCTTGCTTATGTAAAGCGCTCTGATACTCCCGGGTCCAGCCAGCGCTATATAAATACTTTAAAATAAAGAATATGCACGAGTCACTTCAGCTCCTTGTGTAATGTACCAAATCCAAGAGGGGTGGCCGTGCCCTGCCTCTTCCAGTCGCTGATGGGCCAGCGATGTCGTGGCCGCTTTTTAATGCGCAAGCAGGATGCAGGCTCCTCCCTCCTGGGAGAGCAAAGAGTTCTGGGGCTTGGAGTCCCCCAACTAGCAGTGGCAGCACAAGCAGCGTCCTGCCTGCGGTGTCGTGGGCGCTTTTTAAAGCGCAAGCAGGATGCAGGATCCTACCTCCTGGGAGAGCAAAGAGTTCTGGGGTTTGGAGTCCCCCAAAAAAGCAGTGGCAGCACAAGCAGCGTGGGGGGGGAGTGAAGAGGCTTAAAGTGTAATCAAGGCTAGACAGTCTGTTAACAAATTGACCCATCCATATCGGGCTGCTGCTCTAAAAGACTGGTAACCAAGTCAGTTTTCAGGTAGGTGCAATGCAGGAAATGAGAAAGATCCTGCTTGAACCCTATTTGGCCATCTAATTCGGAGCTGGAACTAGGATCCAGCCAACCCAGCAAAATATGCTGAATTTGTCCTGGTGTAATTTTCCAACACAATTCAACAGCGCTACATGTCTGCTTTCAGTTTAGAGCAGAACCATGCGAGCGGCAAAGGGACTTTCTTATTTTTACTTCCAGCTGGGCCCAAAATAAATGACTGATTTAAAGGGCCGTCAACCCTTCTTTAGTTCAAGTATCATCTCGACATAATTTAAATACTATTTTATTTTTTATTCTATTGTTTTATAGCGCTACTCATCCCAGTGTAGGTTATCACAGTGCTTTACAAAACACACACAGGCAATGAATCATTAAAGTGTGTAAATCAATGAACAGGAAATGTTACAAAAAACAATGAGAACTATATGGTGTAGGAGTCGCATGTCGCCCAGATTTGTAGACTTTATATACAAGGAGTGCATGGTCAGGAGAAACACAAAGTCAGAATTTAAACATTAACGCAGTGGATGGGGGAGTAGTACTAACAAGGCCATATTATTGACTAAAGTAATCCTTCTTTGCAAACTTGGAATAATAACAGATTGAGAAAAAATCATGAGGATTTAAACCCATGACCTTGCATGTAGTTCTTTGATGCCGATTCATAGCTCACAGTGATCTATTAGAATGATCACAACTCAGTGACTGAATGGAACCAAAATATCTTTATGTCAACAGCAGTAACCCACTCACCTTTCTATAAAATATAAATCTGTATTCTCCAGGTTACACAATGTGCTTGGCAGCAGGCACATTAACCCTCAATGCTACGTTGTGGCTAGATAAACAGAACTTTCCAGCAAGTGCATTAACCACCAGAGTTATCTTACTGGTATTGTGATCACCTAAAAAATTGCTGCACACACAAAGATATCTATAGCAGGTACCTTAACCCAGTAAGGTATCCCCCATATATATTTAGAATGCAGACTCTTTATGACCAATTAAGTAAGCAAGAACAGATTTACTTTCACATTTTTCCTAGGCTGCCATTTTATTTTAGCTAGATTTAAAAAGTAATTGTACAACTTGACTGTCTTTTTCATGACTTCTGTCCCCCATGAATCCACCACCTTTCTTCTGCCACACATGGGCCCCTAATTTATGGAATCATCTGGCATTGTTTTTCCAATTAATTTACTGTGTCGGTACAGCTGGGTCAAAATGGATCAGTCAAAGAGTTGATAGAACAGAGGGTCTTGCGAAAGACAGCGTTCGAGTGGTTTGAATACCAGGTTAAGAAATGATCGGACCCAATTGTTGTATTCGGGCCCATTGGCGCAGGTGGTGGTGAATGGCAGAGTTTCGGCCCCATTCGAGCTGGGCCGGGGCACGCGACAGGGCTGCCCCTTGTCGCCGCTCCTGTTTGCGCTGGCCTTGGAGCCCCTGGCGGAGTGGCTGCGGTGGCACCCCTCCATCCGTGGTCTCCGTTGGACCCCCAAGTATGAGGACAGTGTGTCCCTATACGCTGACGACATCCTTTTGTACCTAGCCTCCCCACGTAAGTCACTCATAGTCCTGGTTGATGTTTTACGTTCATTCGGCCGGAACTCAGGCCTTGTCATGTGGAAATTTAGCTTGCAAACTGAACATTATCTGCGCCATCTTGCCCCTCCCCAGCACCACGCACAGCGAGCGCACGGCTGCCATTTTAGGCACCCCACTCATTGTCAATCGCCAGCGCGGTCCCCTTGGCGCTGCGAGCATCCCCCGCGCGCCGGCCACCCCCGCTCTCTCATACAGGCCATAAACCCTCTCCTTCTGCGCGACCCTGCTACGGAACCACATCCGACCGACATCCCATACATGGTCATGCCTCTCCTTTGATAACCCCCTTCCTCTGCGCCCCATTGTCCGAACTGGTCCCAGGCCATCACCTAGCCCTGCGGATGCAGTTTATTGCCCCTACTGTAAGGGAAACACCCCGCATCAAAGGGATTACAGTAGATCAAAGCCCCTACCCCCTGAGACCCGGCCGGTTGCACACACCGCCGGGAATTAGCGGAATTCCCTGCTGCGCGATAGCCATCTCCCACTGTGGATGGGGTGGGAACTTCTACTGTATCTATGTGTGGGATCGGATCTGAGCCGGGGCTTCAGGGGATATTTCCCCGCACATCAAGGGAATCTCAAGAATGTACTATGTATAATAAAGCAATAAACCAGTGTATAAGAGACCAGGTCTCAGAGATGCAGTTAGAGCACCTTGTGACGATACCTTGCTGTCTGATCTGATGTGTTCTGCTCCGACGGAATAAAACTTTGTTTCCTGCCTTCCAGTCTCCGGCGCCTGCCTCTTTTATTGGTAAATTATCGAGTGGTATGAGAGGCGATTACCGCCGGGCAAATACTTGAAAGGTTATCGACTGAAACTGCCGCTACCATTTAACAGTCATCAACTGGGCTAAATCATGCGTGTATGTGCTCTCTGGGGAGGCTCCTGTCCTTCCGCGGGGTTGTCCGATTCAGATTGCCTCTCAGGGGTTTCGATACCTGGGTGTCTACATTACTCTGGACCCAGAGGTCCGCTACGAGCGGAACTTGCTTCCCCCTCTCCAGCGCTTGAAGGAGGACGTCGTGCGCTGGCGGCGCCTGCCGCTTTCGCCGCTCGGCCGGGCGGCGTTGTTTAAGATGATGTCGTTGCCACGTTTCTTATACGCTCTCCAGAACACTATGGACCCAGTCCCGGCGCGCTACTTTCGTGAGGTGGAGAGTTTACAGCGCCGCCTGTTCTGGGACGGGAGGCCGCGCATTGCCCTGGCGAAGTTGACGCTCCCATGGTATGACGGGGGGATTGCCCTCCCGGATATTAAACGGTATTACTGGGCCTCCCAGCTAGCTGCAATTAACCATGGCCTCTATGGGCCCGCCTTGAACCCGGCATTTGAGATGGACAAGATGCTACTGCCAGGTGGCGACTACAATCGAACGCTCTACTCTGGCGCGCCCGACGCTCGCTTGACGGGACCTACGCGTGTCATGGTCAGAGTATGGCATGCGGCTAATGCAGCTATGGGGTGGAAGGACCGTTTGACCCGGGCGTCACCGCTGTATGCGTCTGAGAAGTTGGGCTCTCTCTGGACCTCGAAGGGCTTCGAGAAATGGGACATGATAGGCATCAGTAAAGTGGGGGATCTCTGGTCGAGGGGAGGATTTAAAACATTCGAGATGCTGCAGACGGAGTTTCAGTTGCAGGGCAGTGAATACTTTCGATACCTGCAGATCCGTCATGCACTGGGCTCCGTCTTCCCAGACGTCGCCTCCATCCCGGAGTCTTCTCCCCTGGAGGATAGAGTGCTGGATGGCCACGTCCCAGACAGTACGATCTCCCTTATTTATAAAAAACTGATTAATGATCGATCGGGCTTGCTGATTGGCCTTCGCGAGGCTTGGGTTGCCGACGGTCTGGAATTGGACGATGAGGACTGGACCTCCGCGGTGGCCTCTCCGAAGGAGGTGGCTATACCGGCTCGCCTTCGCTTCGTCCAGCTTAAGATACTCCACCGGGTCTACATGACGGGGCCAAGGCTTCAGCGTATGGGCTATACTGAGGATGGATTGTGTAAGCGTGGTTGTGGTGCCGTGGCGACCTTCCTGCATATTTTATGGGAATGCCCGAAGGTGGAGCGATTCTGGCGCGGTGTGCACGAGGTCCTGCGAGTGGTTACGCGTGTTGCGCTGCTGCCGGAAGCGAGGAGATGCCTGTTGAATGTGTGGGAACCAACTGACTACTCGGCTCCGCAAACGTGGTGGGTGACTCTGGGATATAGGATTGCTAAGCGTGATATTGCGCAACTGTGGGGATCCCAGAACCCCCCGGCGGTGTCGGCCTGGAAAGAGCACATGGACTGGTGCATGTTTCGAGAAAAGGTGGTGTATGTGGCGAGGGGTAAGCCTGGGACATGGGTGAAAGTGTGGGGCCCCTGGAACGCCTACCGTGGGAGTATTTGCGCGCCACCGTTGCTGCCCGCTGCCTCACCAGCCCCGTCCCCTTAGCTGACTCCTTCCCCTAGCCCCGGGCACAGGGTTCCCCCAGTCCTCGCTCTGTTTCCCTTCCCCTCCTTGGCCTCCTCTGATAGTTGGGGTTCCCCATGGGGGAGCACGTGCTGCTACTTTCGACTGTGGGTAGCCTTGTGGGTGTTGTTTTCTTGTTGTTTGTATAAAATGAAACCGTACTATGGGGTATTATGGCTGTGGCCCATGATGTTGATAACTCCTGCTTATGCTCCTTTGTAACGCCAAGTGTTCTATGAACGTATGCCATATGTTTCTGCCATTCCTAGCGGCCGGCCGGAAGGTTGTGGGCCCATATTTGTATATTCTTGAGATTTGTAATAAACGGTTTCAAAAAAAAAAAAAAAAAAAAGAAATGATCGGACCGGTTACCCACCATGTGATCTTTAGAAGGTGTTCACATCACTCTATCCTTTGCAATCAGTGACAGTTAAATCTAACCCTTCTTTTGACTTCCAACATCGGGCGACCTTCCATTCCTCTAGTTTCTGGGTTTCAATCATGTGGCATCATTGCCTGGAATGGATACTATAGTCTTAGCCTCTTTAGCACCAAGTTCAATGTGGGGGAGCAGACAGGCCCGACACCTTCTCGCTTGGCACAACTTCAAGCACATATATCGGAACTTCACAGCCCTACGAAGTGCTACGCATCTAGAGTTGGATTACAGCAATTGGTAGGTTTTCCTGCATTACCAAGGACCCGAGACGGTCATGCAATCAGAGATATAATTATTATAGATTTCACAGTGCCTTGCAGTATGCTGGATAACAAATTTGTTGAATCTGTAGCTGGAAGTAATACGGTGATATGTTTAGTCTCTGCCCCAGGCTGTTATTTGCCCTGGTAACGCACAAGTTACTTACCTTCGGTAACGATACATCTGTAACTAACTTTAGTTAGTTATGGATTCCTTACCTTAGAATTACCCCCAGGCATCAGACTGGATCTGGAAAGATTTTTCGTCAGCAGTACCTCTGCGCGTCAGAAGGTTGCATCGGTCGGCTTTGTCATCGGGGTCGTGGTCGCCGGGATAACGTCGCGGCAGCTACTTGGACGCTGCCCTCACGTGCGGACATCAGTTCTATACACAAATTTTTGCACCAGAAACGCAGAGCCATGCAAGACACTGACCATTGGTGCACAAAAATAGGGCCCTGAAAGGATGTCCTTTACCCTAGAAATCAGTTTGCACAACGGGGAGGATGGGAGGGGCGGAAAGGACTCTATAACTAACTAATTTTTCTTAAAGATATCGTTACCGAAGGTAAGTGACTTGTGCATCTGAAAGAAACACATTAGTTATACATTCCTTACCTTATATTAGATACCCCAGCAATACCAACCCCGGTGGTGGGTCTGCAAACCAAGACTACACCAGAAAGTCCTGGAGAACAGAACGGCCAAAGAAGCCGTCTCTCTGGACTTGGCTGTCCAGACAGTAGTGTTTCGTAAACGTGTGCAGGGATGCCCACGTGGCTGCCTGACAGATGTGTTCAGAGGTACTCCTCTTCCCAAGGCAGTGTGGCTGCAGTACCCCAGGTGGAGTGAGCGTGTAGCCTGACTGGAGGCTCGTTTTTAGCCAGAGAATAACCAGCCTTAATACACTACACAACTCATCGAGAAATGGTGAATTGGTGTACAGCCCGACCCTTCTTTGCACCCACGTAGCCAACAAAAAGTTGATCATCCACCCGGAACGGTTTTGTGCAATCTAGATAAGAGTGTGCACGCTTTGGGTCCAGACGGTGGAGCCTCTCTTCCTCCTTTGAAGGATGCAGAGGCGGAAAGAAGGTGGGCAAGGTAATGGTCTGCCCGATGTGGAAGGCAGTGACCACCTTAGGAAGAAAAGATGGACGGGTTCTGAGAACCACCTTGTCCGGATGAACAGACAAGAAAGGAGGTTTGCAAGAAAGAGCCTGGAGCTCACTCACTCATCTAGCGGAGGTGATGGCTACCAGGAAAGCAGTTTTAAGAGTTAAGAGACGTAAAGGACAGTTATGAAGCGGCTCAAAGGGAGCGCACATTAAATAAGTTAGCACAAGATTCAAGGCCCACTGAGGCATAACAAATGGAATTGGAGGATAAAGATGCGTTAGGCCTTTCAGGAAACTACCGGGGACTTGAAGAGGGAAGGCTGATCTGGCAGCCGAAGCAAGGCAGAGATGGCATAAAGGTAGCCCTTGAAAGTACCCAGAGCAGAGCCCTGCTGGGCTAAAGAGAGAAGGAACAAGAGTACATCAGCAAGAGGGGCCGAAAGGTGGTCCACAGCCTTTGCTGGTCACCACGCCACAAATTTGTTCCACCTGCAGGCGTATACCGTCTTTGTGGAGAGACGCCTGGCTGCTAAGATTACGTCACAAACTTCAGGAGGCAGGTCAAAAGAAGTCAACCGCTGCCGCTCAATTTCGACGCAAGGAGGTGGAGACTGGACAGGTTCAGGTGGAGGACCGTCCACAGCGGCTGCGATAAAAGATCCTCCCGAAGAGGCAGTCTGATCGGAGGATCGATGGCCATGCTGAGCAGCTCGGGATACCACACTCTTCGTGCCCAATCCGGGGCCACAAGAATGACTTGGGCCTGGTCGCTCCTGATCTTCTTCAGCACTCTGGGCAGAAGTGGTATAGGAGGAAAGGCGTACAACAGACCGCAACTCCACTCGTGATGAAAAGCGTGGCATAGCGAGTGCCGCCTTGGAAATTCCAACGCACAGAACTGCAGACATTGCGTGTTCTCTTCAGTGGCGAATAGATCTAACCAAGGCTCTCCCCACTTTTGAAAGAGACCTTGCACCACCTCCGAGTGAAGACTCTATTCGTGATCCATCACGCACCTGCAGTTCAGTCCGTCCGCCCTGGCGTTCAGAGAACCTGCCAGGTGTTGAACCACCAAAGAAATGGCTTGATGTTCCAGCCATGTCCAGAGGCGAAAGGCCTCCTGACATAGGGTCCATGACCCCACCTCGCCCTGTTGTTGCAGTACCACCTGGTTGTGGTGTTGTCCGTGAACACCTGCACTACTCTTCCCCGGACAGAGGGAAGGAATGCCTTCAGTGCAAGACAAATTGTCCGGAGCTCCAGAAGCTTGATGTGAAGCCCAGACTCCGTCGGAGACCAGAGGCCTCTGATCTCCTCCTCTCCCATGTGGCAATCCACATCCCAGAAGGGAGGCATCCGTCACCACAGTGTGGTCTGATAAGGAAGGGAGAGGGATCTGCCATAGACCCAATCCTGGTTCGCAAGCCACCACTGCAGTGGTCGAGCAGTGCCCTCCGAGATCTGGACGCAATCGGAGAGATTCCCCTGATGCTGCACCCACTGCAACTTCAGGTCCCACTGCAGAGCCCACATATGCCAATTGGCATGATCAATCAGCAGGATGCAGAAGGCCATGAGGACCGAAACCCCGGCGCTTCTCGGTTCGTCTCGGCGTCCGCAGGAAGAAAAAGTCTGCACTGGTTACCAGTCAATAGCCGCATCCAGTTCAAGGCCTTGACCCTGACCTTTAAGGCTCTGCATGGCTTAGGCCCAGATTTCCTGAAGAATAGAATACACTGGTATATGCCAGGCAGAAACCTACGCTCCAAAGAAGCAAATTTGGCAAAGGTTCCGCGAATTAAGAAAGCTCGTTGGGGAGGCAGAAGTTTTGTCTACGGGGCCGCCAAGGCATGGAACGAACTTCCTCTGTACCTTAGGTCGGCAACGGATCTGCTGTCTTTCAGAAGGGAACTTAAGACGTGGCTGTTCCGTAATGAATAACTCTGATTTCCTCCACCATCTGCCTTTGACTCAGCCTTCCTAGGATCTGCTTGACAGCGCCAGGACGCCTCCGGGTAATTGTCGCGCTATATAAAAACCAATAACATAACATAACATAAGGACTGAAAGATCGGAATCATAGCCCGGACTCGCTGTTCGGGAGGACAGACCCGAAACTGCGCCGTGTCCAGAACCGCTCCGATGAAGAGGAGCTTCTGCGAGGGAATCATGTGCAACTTCGGCATCTTGATAGAGAACACTAGCACATGCAGGAGGTCGGCCGTAGTCTGGAGGTGGGAGATAACTGCCTGGGGCGAGTCCGCCTTAACAGCCAGTCGTCGAGATAAGGGGGGGAAATCGGGCAGAGAGACAAACTGCTTATCTGCGCAGATGAGCTGCGACCACCGCCATCACTTTCGTGAACACCTGAGCGGCGCTGGTAAGGCCAAAGGGGAGCACGGAGAACTGAAAGTGCTCATGGCCTCCCGTGAACCGCAGGTAACGCCGGTGGGCCAGCAGGACGGGGATGTGGAAATAAGCATCCTGCACATCCAACGCTACCATCCAGTCCTGCGGGTCGAGGGCAGACAAGACCTGAGCAAGCATCAACATTTTGAACTTCTCCTTCCAGAGGAAGCGATTGACGTCCCTGAGATCCAAGATAGGATGCAGGCCCTTGTCCTTCTTGGAAACCAGAAAGTAGTGGGAGTAACAACCATGACCTACTTCTGGGACAGGAACGCGCTCAATGGCTACTTGGCCAAGAGGGCCGTAACTTCCTGCTGGAGAAGGGCCAGGTGATCCTTCGACATGCGGTGGTATCGCAGTAGCATGGCTGGAGGGGTAGTCTCGAAGGGGAGAGAGTAGCCCCTTCGGACTATTTGCAAAACCCACCAGTCCGAAGTGATGGTGCACCAGTGGGGGAGGTGATGGCGAATCCTGCCGCCCACTGGCGTTTGATGGGCCTGAAAGGTTGGACTAGGAGGATTTGGAGGCAGCTGCAGAGGGGTGGGGGGTGGGGGATTGTCCCGCCCGCTGGCGCCCGGAACCTCGCCGGTTGTTTCCACATCCGCGCGAAGGTTGGTCAACTTTCTGCGGCCTGTGGCCCTGGGTGAGACATAGCAGGCCACCCCTTCCGTAGCCACAAAAGGGTCAAAGAGCAGACTGCGCCTAACGGGAGGAGAGGCCCAAGGACTTGGCTGTAGCCCGTGAGTCCTTGAAGCGCTCTAGGACGTTGTCTGCTTTGTCGCCAAAAAGGAGACGTCCATCAATGGCATGTCCATCAAGGTGTTCTGGACATCCCCTGAAACGCAAGTGGACCTCATCTAGGCATAGCGGCGAAGCGCTACCAACGTTGAAATGTTCCTGCCCAGAGAGTCAGCGGTGTTCAGCCCACAACGGATCGTAAACTTTGCTGCTGCATCTCTCCCACCGGCGACAGCTTGGGAGAGCACTGCCCGAGCCTCCTTCGGACACGAAGGCAGCACTTGCACCACCATATCCCACACAGAGTGCGAATAACTGCCCAAGAGCCATGCAGTGTTTATGGACCTCAGTCCTAAGATGGCGGAAAAAAATATTTTCTTACCAAGATGGTCCAGCTTCTTGGATTCCCTTTCCGGTGGAGCGGTCGTGGAAGGCACTTTTGGAGGTGGAGGTTTGGACCACCAAGCTGTCCGGGGTGGGGTGTTGGGAGAGGAAAGTGGGGTCACCCGGAGCCGGTCGGTGTCCACGGGAGCCCCCGTGTTGGGCCTGGATCACGTGCCCAAAAGGACGTCAGTGAAGGCCTCATTAAACGGATGCAGGGGCTCCGAAGAGCTCACCCCTGGTTGAAGCACCTAAGTCAGGAAGTTAGTCCTGACTGCCACCGTAGGAAGCTCGAGAACCTCGGTCACCCTACGCAACACCACAGCATATGACGCACCCTCCTCTGTAGCCACTGTAGGAGGAGACAACATGCCAAAGTTGAGTGAAGTGTCAGGACCACTGGCATCCCCCAGTTCCTCTCTCCAGTCCTGCTCAGTCTCAAGCTGGTCAGTTAAAGGGTCACCTGACCCCTCCCAGTCCTCCTGATCTTCCTCTGGGTGCCACTGTTGTTGGAAAGAGGCCCCAGGAGTGAACAGGGGCATGAAAAGCCCCACCCAGTGCCGGATCCAGCATCAGGCGACGCTGTTTCGGGTCAGTGTCCACGTCTGGAAGGAGGCTGGGGTCGACGCCGGCCGGGGGGCCAACCGGCATTGGGCACGGTAGTGTTGCCATCGGAAGCGGAGCCAGTGGAGGTGTAATAAGGTCAACCGGCGCCCATCTGGATCCAGGCCTAGATCCAAGGGGGGCCTGCGGTGCAGGGGCCGGAGCCACAGGCAGCGAAGACCCAGGGCACCCAACCGAGTCCGTGAGGCCCGAAAGCGTTCCGGCGGGGGGCGGTCCACCCAAAGATGGTATGCATCGCCTCGTAGAACGTACAAAGCTGGGAAGGGGTCGCTCCGGGTCCCAGAAAGGGAGGGAAGCTTGGCGTCGACCCTTCGGGCTCCGTGTGTGGATCCGCGAGAGTGGCACCACCCGTGCGCCTCGTCGGATCGGCCGACCGACCGACGAGAAGGCGAAGAGAGACTATGCTTCTTTGACTTCTTATGCTTCGACTTACCCGACCCAGAGTGCGAAGACTTCGATGACTTCGAGCTGGAATGATTTTGCTGCGACCGGTCCCTCAACCGCCCCCTCGACGGGAACCTCGAACGGCACGCAGCCGACTGCAGTCGTTCAAGCAGCTTTCGAGACCGCTGCTGCAAAGCCTTCGGCGTCAATAACTGACAGTTGGAGCATGACTTGGGTTCATGGTCGAGCTCCAGGCAAAATAGGCACATTCGGTGCGGATCCGTCACAGACATCAATCAGGTACAGGAACCGCAGGCCTTAAAACAGGGCATCCCTCGTGCACCTGTTCAGTGTCGGAGACTCAAAACAAGTCTTCGACAAAAGTTGAGAAACGCTTAGTCAAAAACTGACTAAGGTACCGCTCTTCCCTGGACCTGCGCTGGCTGGCGTTAGCGCGCGAGATCGGCGTCTAAGAAGCTGCCGCGTCATTCCGGCGACCACGACGCCGAACGCGGAGCCGACGGACGACACCTTCCGGCGCGCATAGGTACTGCTGGCGAAAAATCTTTCTGGATCCAGTCTGACGCCTGGGGGTAATTCTAAGGTAAGGAATCTATAACTAACGTGTTTCTTTCAGATTGTTTAGACATTGGCGCTCCTAATCATCAATGGCAGCAGTGTGTTCAGATGAAAAATTATGTAAACAATCCATAGAGTATCTTCTGAGCACTTCAGTCTCATGAGAGAGAAGCCCTGCCTTGACTGGAGACACAGAGGAAGAGACTTAGAGAGCACTCTCAAGCATTAATTCAGCCACGTGACGAGAAGAGCATGGAGGACAGTGAGGCACCTGACAGCTGTCTGTTGCTAGGTATGATCAGGCCTAGGAATAAAAAAATAACTTTAGGAATAAAAAAGAAAATGACCTTACACAAGTAAGCATCCAGCACTCTGGGCAGCCCTGGGCCAGGCTAGCAGCTTATGCAACGTAGCTGCATGCGGCACACTGTGCTGTGAACTTGTGTCAAGTCTCAAATTGATGACGCAGAGGTCCATGGCACACAACATCACATTAGACATGAAGAGACCGCCCTGGAACAGCAAAGAATCAGTCGTCTGAGCCTAAATTGTAAAAGTTTAATCCAAACTATATCTTGAAGAGTCATACATAAGCACTCTGAATCTTCTAAAACATGCCACATGGGCTCCTTGAAAACTTGGTAGCTCTGACTTTCGCAGCAGTTTTCTAGCTCTTCAAACGTCCGTCATTACAAGCACTTTCTTGCACTCTAATATATTGACAGCCCTGCAGACAACCACCACTGTGGGGCGCAGCCAATAATGGCA